>NW_024070200.1:42873341-43010634 GCF_014754425.2 Oryx dammah
AGAACTGGACATGGAACAACAGACTGGTTCCAAATAGGAAAAGGAGTGTGTCAAGGCTGTATATCATCACCCTGCCTATTTAACTTATATGCAGAGTACATCATGAGAAACGCTGAGCTGGAGGAAGCACAAGCTGGAATCAAGATTGCTGGGAGAAATATTAATGACTTCAGATATGCAGATGACACCACCCTTACGGCAGAAAGCGAAGAAGAACTAAAGAGCTTCTTGATGAAAGTGAAAGAGGAGAGTGAAAAAGTTGGCTTAAAGCTCAGAAAATGAAGATCATGGCATCTGGTCCCATCACTTCATGGCAAATAGATGGGGAAGCAGTGGAAACTGTGGCTGACTTTATCCTTTTGGGCTCCCCAAAATCACTGCAGATGGTGGTTGCAGCCATGAAATTAAAAGACGCCTACTCCTTGGAAGAAAAGTTATGACCAACCTAGACAGCATATTAAAAAGCAGAAACATTATTTTGCCAACAAAGGTCCGTCTAGTCAAGGCTATGGTTTTTCCAGTAGTCATGTATGGATGTGAGAGTTGGACTATAAAGAAAGCTGAGCGCCAAAGAATTGATGCTTTTGAAGTGTGGTGTTGGAGAAGACTCTTGAGAGTCCCTTGAACTGCAAGGAGATCCAACCAGTCCATCCTAAAGGAGATCGGTCCTGGGTATTCATTGGAAGGACTGATATTGAAGCTGAAACTCCAATACTCTGGCCACCTGATGTGAAGAGCTGACTCATTAGACAAGACCCTGATGCTAGGAAAAATTGAAGGCAGGAGGAGAAGGGGACGTCAGAGGATGAGATAGTTGGATGGCATCACCGACTCAATGGACATGGGTTTGGGTAAACCCCGGGAGGTGGTGATGGACAGGGAGACCTGGCGTGCTGAGGTTCGTTGGGTTGCAAAGAGTCCAGACACGACGGAGCGACTGAATTGAACTGAACTCCATATAAATTTATTAACATAGTCCAGCTCTTACACTCCAGACTTTTGTGGAATCCAGAGTCACAAAACACACCTCGGAGGACACTCAAGACAGTGGAGTACAGTTTATTATGACAGCGGGTCCGAGCGTAATCAGTTCCCAACAAGGACCTTGATGTTTCTGAGAGGACCAGCTTTTTACCCCTGGCTACGTGACTGATTACTTGTTACTGAGAGAGTCACTTCCTAGGCAGGTTGATAAGAAGCCTGGGGTCCTTGAGGAGGAGGAGAAAGGGGTCTGGGGTTCTCGAGGAAGAGATAGGGTCTAGAATTCTCAAGGAGGAGGAAAGGACAAACATGTTTTTTCTCTACATTCCTTAGTGTTAGTCACATAAAATATTTTTTTCTTTAAGCCCAGAACTGATGATTACACAACAAACAACTCAGTTTAAACTCTGTACTAAGGATTATATGGGCTTCCCTAGTGGCTCAGACAGTAAAGCGTCTGTCTGCAATGCAGGAGACCCGGGTTTGATCCCTGGGTTGGGAAGATGCCCTGGAGAAGGAAATGGCAACCCACTCCAGTATTCTTGAATGGAAAACCCCATGGACCACAGAGCCTGGTAGGCTACTGTCCTTGGGGTCGCAAAGAGTGGGACAGGACTGAGTGACTTCACTTTCACTTTCACTTTGAAGGATTATATAACAACAATATATCCTGCTTAAGGACAGTTTCTCCTTCCTGAAAACCTTCTGGCTAATCCTGTTATCTTAAAATGTAAATTATGGGAGTGAATCTAGTAAGATCTTTACAACCTCAAGACATTCTTCTGATTTATTGTAATAACTAATTAAAAATGTATATAACTCCCTTGCTAACACTAGCAAGAGGGGCACTCTCTGCCCCCCTTCTGATGTCTATGTCAGAAGCTTTCTTTATCCCTTTGCTTACTTTAATAAAACTCTGCTACACAAAAGCTGTTGAGTGATCAAGCCTGGTCCCTGGTCCGGAAGCTAGATCTTCGGAGATCACAAATCCGACATCATTCACCATAATCTATCATCTGCAATCTCTGTTGTATCTGACTGAGTTTTACAACAGATAGGTGCTAGGAGAACAAACAATTTACGTTAAGGGGTGGGGGGATGATGATTATACATCAAGGAGGGATGTCTCCATGGTTAATCTAACAGGGGCAGCCTGACCTCAACTACAGTCTCCGTTTGTCATCTGTAGGGAGGGAAGTCTCCAGGAGACCTGGTTTTCACTAGCAATGGTTTCCTTACTCTTGGACAGGGTTCAGACCCAGTTCACATCCTGTCTTTAAGACGGGTGACAGGCTTCAAGATGGAGTCTCTCCTGCTTTCCTCACACTGGCCGCAACACAGACCACTTCCTGGTCTGGCCCCCTGCCCTGTCCCCCATCCCAGGCATCCTTCAGGTCTTAGCCCTCTGTGTGGCTAAGTTGGACCATCTTGATCTCTGCTGCAGCTCTGTTCTGATTCCTGCACCTTCTGTGGGCTTCCCCGCTTCCCTCTGCTCAAACCTTGTTCTGCTCACCTCACCCCCAGCATCCCTCCAACTTTCAGGCAGGTGCTGTTTTTTTCCCCCATATTTTATTCACAAATTACATTTCACAGGTCCTCTCCCTTCTTTGCAAATTCAAAGGAAGATATTGATTCATGGAAGAGGCCTAGTATGCACAGAGAGGGGAAGCAGAACCAACCATGAGTCAAGAAGCTGACAGATTCTCCTTACTTAACTCCTGAGATGTTCTATGAAAAATGTGCGTAATACCCAGACCTGAGTGGCAAGCAGGAGAAGACAGAGTTTTTGCTTTGGTGTCCTATGGAAAAGCTGCCAAAATGTGATTAAGCTTTTTGAGTTAGGAAACTTATTAAAAGTGCTTTTGCTATCAGGTTCCATGGCTGTCCAATGAATAGAATGAATACATTTATAGGAGACACAAAAGGCGGTTTTAGAGCTGGGCAGGATTGTGATCTTAGTGTCCCAGACTCTCTCAGAAGCCTGGAAGATGCTGGTGGGAGCGTTTTCTTTACAAATCCGGAGCAGGTTGAAACTTCTTTGTAGATAAGGAAAAGACCTGGATGTTGAGAAAGACTGAACATCCTACTAAAGAGCTTCTTACTTTTCCCGAGATAGCTGCCCTTGAAGAAGACAGAAGGTAAAGAGGCTCTCTGGTCTCCTATTCTAAGGGGATCTTTGCCCACAGGGAAGATGCCACAGCTGCCTCCGCTTCTTCTCCTGGCCACCAGGACTGTGGTGGAAGAAAATGTGACAGAAGTAGTAAAAATCAATGGGATGGTGAGGTGGCAACTCAGAATAATGAAAAAGGCTGTTAAAGAAGCTGTGGTACATACATATATAATGAAATATTATTCAGCCTCAAAAGGAACAAAATTGGCTTATTTGTAGATACATGGATGAACCTAGAGACTGTCATACAGAGTAAAAGTAAGTCAGGAAGAGAAAAACAAATATCGTATATTGACTCATGTATGCGGAATCTAGAAAAATGGTAGAGATGATCTTATTGGCAAAACAGAAATAGAGATGCAGACATTGAGAACAAACATATGAACACCAAGAGGGGAAGGGGTGGGGTGAATTGGGAGATTGGTATTGACATATATAAACTATTGATACTATGTGTAAAATATTAATAGATAATTAGTAAGAACATACTGTATAGCACAGGGAACTCTACTCAATGCTCTGTGGTGACCTAAATGAAAGGAAATCTGAAAAAGAGGAGATATACGTATACTTACGGCTGAGTCACTTTGCTATTCAGCAGAAACTAATAGAACATTGTAAAGCAACTTTCCTCCAATAAAAATTAATTTTTTAAAAAAGTATTTCTTAGTAAAAGAAAGAAAAAGGCTTTTAGGTGAGAAGTCTGAATTCAAGTCCACTTGTAGATTACTTCCCCGGGGGCTGGATCCCAAACAGTCACATCTCTGGTCCAACCAATGTCTCCAGTGACTCAGCAGGAACCACTTGTCTCTTCTTCCACCAACTTAGTTTCTGAATCTTATGGCCCTGCCCTGAAGATTACTGATACCAAGAGTTCCAATTTATTTAACATCTCTGTGCCTCAGTTTTCTCATCTGTAAAGTTGGTATATTAGAAGTAAGTCCTGCAGTTGATCACATTTGAAAAATATATGAACACTAGTTTCTCAACTCCAACTGTTGACAGAACATCTCCACTTATGTCAAAGATGTCATGACTTTATCACGACCTTCAGAGAACGCTGAGGGGGTGGAAGCTATTACTGCAATAGCCCCTAGGATGAACTTTCTCCAGCTTAAGATAAAGAGCTTGTGAGAGTGGAGAGATCCTGAAATAAGGGTTCTATAACTGCAGAGAAAGCTGCTGCAACTCTGTCAACCCTTAGGAAGAGCATGTCACTGTCACTGACACAGAAGACTGAATATTAGCCCAGGCTACATATACACTGGGTGGAAAAAAAATAAACCAGGCACATCTTGTTTCAATATCCAACAATATTTTTAAGGCCCTTGCAAGAGATCTTAAAAGAGTCAAGGAGCTAAAGGGAAACTAGAATCACGTTTTCAGTGACATTTTGACCTGGAAATGAAACCAAACCCCCATAGTAATGACGTGACTGGCTCCTGTCTTGACAAATCTCCTCTTTGCACAACTGAGTTTGTTTCATGTTCATAGGTACCTTCTGCCTCACTCCAGACTCTGGAATGAATCCTCTGCCAGGCTGACAGCAGAAATACCTGTCAGTCCAGCATCTCCCAGCAAGAAGTCTGTAATAGAAACAGCACTGTTCTGCATGGAGGCACTTCACACATTATTCTGGGAGACTCACATGCTTGTTGCCCTGACCCTTGCTTGGAGTCACGGTGGTCATGGTGGCTGAATTCCCTCTGTCTCTTCCACTCCAAGTCTAAGCCGGTGGTTCTCAATCAGAGGCTATTTTGTTCATCCCTCCCCCCATCCTGGATGATATCCAGCAGTATCTTGACCACAATTTTATTGTGGCGTCTGAGAAGGTATTACTGGCATCTGGTTTGTAGAAGACAGGGATGCTGCAAACATCCTACAAAGCACAGAACAGCTGCTCCCGACAAAGAGGTACCTGGCTCCAAATGTCAATCATAATGCAGAAGTTAAGACACTTTGATCTGGGCTTCCCTAGTGGGTTCGTGGTTAAGAACCCACCTGCTGATGCAGGGGACTTGGGTTCAATACCTAGTCCTGGAAGATCCCACATACGGCAGAGCATCTAAGCCCAAGAGCCACAACTACTGAGCCCATGCACTACAACTACTGAAGCTTGAGCACCCTAGAGCCTGTGCTCTGCAACAAGAGAAGCTACTGCACTGAGAAGCCTGTGCACCACCAACTAGAGAGTAGCCCCCACTCTCTACAACTAGAGAAAGCCTGCACAAAGCAACGGAGACCCAGTGCATCCAAAGGTAAACAAATAAATAAATCTTAAAGAAGGAGAAGAAGATCAGGCCTAACAGGTTCCATTTCCCAATGCTTAGTTTAGAGACAGGAATATGACAATCTCCATTTATTAGATTTAAAGCAAAGTCTGTCATAAGGTCTCTAAGAAATCTCTCACTTCCAAGAGGAATTCGAAAAGACCATGTCTTTTCTTGTGACCATTGTTGTGTTTGGATGTGATGTCTGGAACTGCTGCAGCCACCTTGAGACAATGAAGGGAACTATTTTGAAACAGATTCAGCAATATCCAGTAAAGTTAGAAATGTGTATGACTTATAACCTAACAATTTCACTTATAAGTATATACCCTGGAGAAATTTTTACATGAAAGCACCAGGAGATGATATATAAGCATTTCAAGTAATATTATAACAACTAAAACCCAGAAGTATCTCATAGGTGAACAGGAAAATGGATAGTTAAATTGTGATATACTGTAACTAAGAAAAACATATACTTCACTGACTATGCTAAAGGTTTTGACTATGTGGATCACAACAAACTGGAAAATTGTTAAAGAGATGGGAATACCAGACCATCTTACCTGCCTCCTGAGAAATCTGTATGCAGGTCATGAAGCAACAGTTAGTACCAGACATGGAACAATGGACTGATTCCAAATTCGAAAAGGAGTTCATCAAGGCTGTATACTGTCACCATGCTTATCTAACTTATATGCGGAGTTCAATTCAGTTCAGTTCAGCTCAGCTGCTCAGTTGTGTCTGACTCTTTGTGACCCCATGGACTGCAGCACACCAGGCTTCCGTGTCCATCACCAACTCCAAGAGCTTTCTCAAATTCATGTCCATCAAGTCAGTGATGCCATCCAACCATCTCATCCTCTGTCGTCTCCTTCTCCTGCCTTCAATCTTTCCCAGCATCAAGGTCTTTTCCAATGAGTCAGTTATTCCCATCAGATGGCCAAAGTATTGGAGTTTCAGCTTCAGTATCAGTCCTTCCAATGAATATTCAGGGTTGATTTCCTTTAGGATTGACTGGTTTGATTGCCTTGATGTTCAAGGGACTCTCAAGGGTCTTTCTCCAATACCACATCATATATATGATTGAATACCAAACCACTGTCCCTGCAGAGCACATGGTTCAAAATGCCAGGCTGGATGAAGCACAAGCTGGAATCAAGATTGCCAGGAGAAATATCAATAACCTCAGATATGCAGATGACACCACCTTTATGAAAGAAAGTAAAGAGGAACTAAAGAGCCTCTTGATGAAAGTGAAAGAGGAGAGTGAAAAGCTGGCTTAAAAGTCAACATTCAGAAAACTAAGATCATGGCATCCAGTCCCATCACTTCATGGCAAAGAGATGTGGAAACAATGGAAACAGTGACGGACTTTACTTTCTTGGGCTCCAAAATGACTACAGATGGTGACTACAGCCATAAAATTAAAAGATGCTAGCTCCTTAGAAGAAAAGCTATGACAAACCTAGACAACATATTAAAAAGCAGAGACATTACCTTGCCAACAAAGTTTTGTCTAGTCAAAGCTATGGTTTTTCCAGTAATCATGTATGGATATGAGAGTTGGACCATAAAGAAAGCTTAGCAATGAAGAATTAATGCTTTTGAACTGTGGTGTTGGAGAAGACTCTTGAGAGTCTCCTGGACTGCAAGATCAAACCAGTCCATCCTAAAGGAAATCAGTCCTGAATATTCTTTGGAAGGACTGGTGCTAAATCTGAAGCTCCAATACTGGTCACCTGATGTGAAGAGCCACCTCATTGGAAAAGACCCTGATGCTGGGGAAGATTGAAGGCAGGAGAGGAAGGGGACAGCAGAGGATGAGATGGTTGGATGGCATCACTGACTCGATGGACATGAGTTTGAGCAAGCTCTGGGAGTTGGTGATGGACAGGGAGGCCTAGGCCTGGCATGTTGCAGTCCATGGGGTCACGAAGAGTCGGACATGACTGAGCAACTGAACTGAACTGAACTGTAACTAAGATACATGAATATTCAGCAGTGCAAGTGAAGAAGCCATGCATGAGCATGCATATCACAGATATTAAGTCATAAGTATGAATTAGTTTTCCCTCCCCCCACACCCTCTACATCATAACCACTCCCTCTTGTGGAAGCCCCTGGTGGCTGAGATCCAGTTTGATATTTTATGTGACACTGCACATTCCATTGGGACAGAGCTTGCTTATTGTTGCACTCAGTAGTGTCTGACTCTTTGCGATCCCATGGACTGTAGCCCACCAGGTTCCTCTGTCTATGGAATTTCTTCCTGACCCAGGGATTGAACCAGCATCTCCTGCATTGACAGGTGGATTCTTTATCATGCTGAGTCACCAGGGCAGCCTGAAAAACTACATGCTCCTAGTTCGCTTCTTCTGCGTATAGTCCAAAAATGTCCTTGAATACACCATGGTGGGTTTTCTAGTAGGGCATTTGGGGCAGGAAGTTTGGACTGGTGCCTATCAGAGTAAAGAAACTTGTGGTAGTCCACATGTTATTTTGGGTTTGGTTTTGTTTGAGGGGAGTAGATTTGGCCATGCCATACAGGACGTGAGATCTTAATTCCTGACCAGGTATCAAACTCATGGCCCTTGCATTGGAAGCACAGAATCTTAATCATTGGATCACCAGGGAAGTTGCCCACATGTTATTTTGAATTGTATGTGGTGTCCAGCCTTCTTCCTCACCAGTAGACATGGACAATCAGTAGATATTGAGGAATGATGCTTTGATCCTCAATATAATCGGGACTTCTCTAGTGGTCTCATGGTTGAGACTTCGCCTTCCAATGTAGGGGATGCAGGTTCAAGGCCTAGTCAGGGAGCTAAGATCTTGCATGCCTCTTGGCCAAAAACCCAAAACATAAAACAGAAGCAATATTGTAATAAATTCAGTAAAGATTTTTTTTAAAAAGCAGAATACTCTGATCATTTTTAGGTATAAAGACCAGAAGAGGTCATTGTCTCTAAATACCAAGATAGAATTCTGCTTGGTTTGGCTTTTGTATGGTTTTTGTTTATTTTCATCAGTTGATTGAAATTTTGCATCCAACTACAAGATTTTCTTTTTAAATATTTAAATAAATTCAATTAAAAGTTTTTTTAAGACAAAATAAGTTTATTTATATCTTTAAGATGTTAACTGAATGTCACTCTTTTTTTAAAATGATATGTTCAAAGCTTCTGTCTGCTGAACTTTAAAAGTATATTGTTTTTCAGCTTATGAAGTCTTACGTTTCTATGGCAAGTTTAACAATACAGATTTTCAAAAAAGAAGTAGTTATTGTGGCAACCACCTCCTCATATGTAAATCATCCTTCCTGTCTTAAGGTGTCCAATTTTCAAAAATATTTGTGTATCTCTGCTTACATTTTCCTTGCTTGGATATATCTGTATACAGTCACAGGCACACATGTAGATCCTTTTCTTTAGTTCAGTATTTTCTTTCTTTGGGCTTCCCTGGTGGCTCAGTAGAAATTGGGTTCAAACTCTAATGAACTGGGTTCATTGCCCTGCCTATCAGAATGAGGCCTGACACACAGTTGTTGTTTAGTCGTTCAGTTGTGCTCAACTCTTTCTGACCCCATGAACTACACCCACTCTCCAGGAGCTTGCTCAAACTCATGTCTATTGAGTCAGTGATGCCATCCAACCATCTCGTCCTCTGTCGTCCCCTTCTCCTCCTGTCTTCTATCTTTCCCAGCATCAGGGTCTTTTCCAGGGAGTCAGCTCTTCACATCAGGTGGCCTAAGTATTAGAGTTGCAGCTTTAGCATCAGTCCTTCCAGTGAATATTCAGGGTCGATTTCCTTTAGGATTGACTGGTTGGATCTCCTTGCTGTCCAAGGTTGGAACAAAATGAGTGTGTGGATATGATGTGCAGTATTTCTAGAAGCATCACTGTGTGGCTTTCACTCCCAGTTTGAGCACCAGCATTCTGGAAGGGCTGAGAACCCCAGGATGGGTTTTGTTCCCCGAGGGGCTGTGCTCTACTCCAAGGCACCAGCCAGGAGCAGGGCTGGCCCCTCCCCATGCCTATGATTCTCCCCACCCCCTGCCCCACTTGCCCCTCAGCCTCTCCAGTTCCCTGGGCATGATCACAGCTCAGAGAGCTGAGGCTCTGACAGCAGATTTGAGGGCCGTGCCCTTCGGGCAGTGCCTGCCTCACAGAGCTCAACTTCTCCTTGCAATGAGGTAGATCAGGAAGATAATATAGGAAGACTTTACATGCAGTTTAATGTTTCCCTAAATCATCTTCCTGTGCATGTTCAATGGCCCTGAAGAAAAATCCCTTCAGGCCTCATACAAGTTGCAAGAAGATGGAAACAGAATTTTTAATTGTGTCAGGATCTGCAGGAAGAATGCTAAGTGAAGTGTTAACTCCAGGGGAAATTTCTGAAATAGCCCCATCCATCTCTCGTAGCACCTTCAGCAGCACACCCCCAATCACTGGAAGGCATTCAGCTATTAGTCCTTCAGGCCCCTCCAAAGCATCTTCTTGATCCCTCCCTGCTTTGTATCCTCTGTCAGTTTCATTACCAGGAGGAAGGGAGGAAGGGAAGACAAAGAGGGAGGGAGGGAGGAGGGAGAACTCAAGAGATCTGGAGGGGCAGCAAGTTAACCAGTAAAATTAAACTGACACCTCTTTTTCATGTATCTGAGTTCACAGAGTCCTTTTTGGAACAGTTTACTTTGCTCTAGTTCACAGTGAAGAGAGGACACCTTTAAAGTAAGAGAAGCCCTTCTGCCATTATGTTGTATGAGTGTTGTGTTGACTTCCCGCCACATCAATGAAGGGTTGGTGAGGAGGGCAACTTGAATGCTACATCCCATCATTTGGTTACATTCTATCTACCATTTCCATGTAGCTGTAATAGGAGAGACACCTTCTCCATGGAAGCTCAGCATGACATGTGGCCAAATCCTGCTTTCTAAATTCTCTAAAAAGAAGATATATTAGTTTTAAAGTCAGTAAGAAATTTACCACAGGTGGCACCAATGGTAAATAATTCACCTGCCAGTGCAGGAGACACAGGAGATTTGGGGTTGATCCCTGGGTCAGGATGATCCCCTGGAGAACGAAATGGCAACCTACTCCAGTATTCTTGCCTGGAGAATTCCATGGACAGAGGAGCCTGGTGGGCTACCGTCCTCAGAATCACAAGGAATCAGACTCAACTGAGCAGTTAATACTTTAACTTTCAACGCATAACTTTTCAACTGACTCAGAGAATGGCCAGCAAAATAATTCATGATCTTATTGGACTTGGTAGACTGTAATATCCTTCTTGTTATTTGAGCCTTACAGGAGCTATTTGTTTTAGAGTAAAGATATTAAATTCATGCCCGAGAGGATTAAGGAAGGAAGACAAATGGCCTCAAATGAAGTAAACTACTTCTAAAGGAAAATACCTCTTGAATTGCTCTAGCATCTAAACTTCAAGTCATTTTAGGTTTGAAGAAGAAGCCTTACTTTGTTCTTGCTTTTGTTTGAGCAGAGTGTCTCGTTGCTTTCCAAACTCCCCTTTTTCCCTTCTGTCTGGGCTTTAAGGAGCTAGACACTGTCTCCTTTGGGTCAGTCACTTCTCATGCCCAGGCCTGATCCTGCATCTGTGAAATGAAAGGGATGAAGTGACAGTTTAATCCCTAACATTTAGGCCTCTTGTGATTTTCCACTCAGACAGCCTCTAAGCCTTACATTGTGTACGTATTTAGAAATTAGAAATTAAAGTATACACTTTAGGAGGTATGCGTTTTTACAGATATAGCTGGAGTGAACCATGCAGCTTTATTTAAAGAAGGGGATGCATTTGCTCAAAAGAATGCATCCAAGTTCTTCCTCTGACTTGGGTGAAAGATAAATGTTATGGCCTGAGTTCTTTTAAAATAGCTTTATTAAGCTTCAGACCACGCTCCGAGTGCACATCAATGTGCAGCCGAGCTTTCAGTTTTATTTAACATCACTGAGAATAAATGTGATGAAATCACACGTTATATTTCCTTTGATGGCACAGGAACCAAGATGAAGCAAGCTTGCTGGGAATTAAAAACTAAACAGCAGTCCATGAATCACTCGCACTTAGGCACAAGTCATTTCTTTTCCATTTCCCCTTTTCTATCGCAATCACTTTTCAAGGCTTCCTCTCTGAGTTTGAAATCACTGATCTAAAAGACTGGATGGTATATGTGTGGCTGAGACCCTTTGCTGTCCACCCAAAGCTATCACAACATTGTGAATAGGCTATACCCCAATAAAAAATAAACAAAAAGTTTTTAGAAATAAAATTAAAAAGATAATTTAAAAGAATAACCAACAAAGACCTGCTGTATAGACAGAACTCTGCTCAGTGCTGTGTGGCAGCCTGGATGGGAGGGGAGTTTGGGGGAGAGTGGATACATGTATATGTATATGTATGACTGAGAATGGATACATGTATGTATATGGTGAATCCCTTGGCTGTTCACCTGAAACTATCACATTGTTAATTGGCTATATCCCAATACAAAATAAAAAGTTGAAAACAAAACAATGGCTGACTGTAAAGCCCAAGTCATTTCACTACCATGGCCTGTCACCACCTGCATGCCGCCAGGTCTGCCTTGCTTGGTCATGGAAACGGTCTCTTAAACGTGGCGTGGAGCAGACCACATTCTGGGGATACAGCAGGCGGGTCCCCGTTGGAAGCCCCCGTGCCTCGCTCTGGATGGGCCTGGGTCCCACTGCCCTGGTGAATGTATGCAGTTCACAGCGTGACACAGCTACAGCTTCTGTGTCTGGCCTGCCTTTGCACTCCGCTCCTACACTGACTCACTGGCAGTACCAGGGCCCTGCCCTCCGCTGGGCTCTGTGCTGTCTACCTTCCCCTCAGACAGCCAAAGCTACCCACCTGCCTTCACTCGTATCTCAATAGCCAGGCTAGAGTCTGACAGATAGGAAATACTTTATTTTTTGGCTGCACGGTCTGGCATGTGGGATCTTAGTTCCCTGAATGGATACTAAGTCACTTCAACATTGTGTCTGACTCTTTGCGACCCTTTGGACTGCAGCCCTCCTCTGTCCATGGGATTTCCCAAACAAGAATACTGGAGTGGATTGTCATGCCCTCCTCCAGGGGATCTTCCTGACCCAGGAGTCGAAGCTGTGTCTCTCATGTCTACCTGAACTGGCAGGCAGGTTCTTTACCACTAGCACCACCTGGGAAGCCCTTAGTAAGTGTGTAGGTGTTAGTTGCTCAGTCATGTCTGACTCTTTGCGACACCATGGACCATAGTCCACCAGGCTGCTCTGTCCATGGAATTCTCCAAGCAAAAATACTGGAGTGGGTTGCCATTCCCTTTTCCAGGGGATCTTCCCAACCCAGAGATTGAACCTGTGTTTCCTGCTGCTGCTGCTGCTACTAAGTCACTTCAGTCGTGTCCGACTCTGTGCGACCCCAGAGATGGCAGCCCACCAGGCTCCCCCGTCCCTGGGATTCTCCAGGCAAGAACACTGGAGTGGGTTGCCATTTCCTTCTCCAATGCATGAGAGTGAAAAGTGAAAGTGAAGTTGTTAAGTCGTGTCTCCGGCATTGCAGGCCATCCTTTACTGTCTGAGCCAGGATCAAACCCACACCCCCAACATTGGAAGTGCGGAGTCTTAACCACTGGACCACCAGGGAAGTCCCAGTGAAGACTTTAGATTGAATGAATTTACGATGCTTTCCCAAGGTTCCTCCCCAACAATGCTGTGTACGTATAAGAGCCTGAACAAATGTTTGTTTGTTATTTATGAAATAAACAGCCCAATTAGTGAATACCACTGTCACTATATTGACAATAAGGGCATTGTATGGAGTCATATCATACAGACTGTGCTGAGAAAAATGAGTCCCTGAGCTGTTTGACTTACAAAGGCCTAATATTTGACTTACAGAGATAGAGAGAAAAATTGTTCATTCTAGCAGCAACAGCAAACACATATTATATCCAGTGTTTACAGGGGCCAGCTCCAGTGATATGAAGCAGAGTAAGGATATATGGGAAGTTGATAGGAAAGCAGCTGATAACTGGTAGGTCGGGTGAGAAGTCTTTTAAGTTGAGAGGTATAATCAACAATAAAAAGCATAATAGCCATGAAGCCATACACAAAATGAGAAGATAAAAATAAACAAAGCAAACATATTTGATATACAAAGAGGAACTAAAATCTTGCATATTACCTAAAATAGAGTGACTGCTCAATAAATATTTCTTGAATGATTTTTAAAGATTTAAGTTGGTTATAGTATGCAGTGTCTTAGTTCAAACTCACACACCCTGGAGTAGAAGCACGAGTCTTAACAACTGGACCACCAGGAAAGTCCTTTGAATGGTTTTTAAATGATTTGCAGGATCACAGTTACAATCGGAGTCAAATTATCCCTTTAGAATGATTTTGGGTTCTGATTAGAAGAAGGGCCTGAGGGACTTACCTTGAAGCTAAATGTGCCCTGCAAAGCAGGGTTGGGTTGTTTTATTTTTTACTGTATGTTTATTTGGAACGATTTTAGAAGCTGTTGGCTGATAGTGAACATGCATAAATGAAAGCCTTGACAAAGTCCTTTGGCATTGCCCTTGGTATTAGAAGGTTTAGCACAGCACTATGAATGCATTATAGATAAAACAGACCGAACGTGAAACTTGAGAGGCTGAATACTTATTGAATCAATAGCACTGTGCATGTATATATATGTGTGTGTATGTACAAATATACATGATCATACTTTGAACTGTACATGACATTATATTTTCATGTTACAATTAATCATTTATAAAAATGATTATATAAATCATTAAATTTTATAATAAAAATACAAGATCCATTGGGATCATATAAATTATAATCATAATTATATATATTATATATCATAATATATAAAAATTATGATCCATTCTAAAGGAGACCAGCCCTGGGATTTCTTTGGAAGGACTGATGCTAAAGCTGAAACTCCAGTACTTTGGCCACCTCATGAGAAGAGTTCACTCATTGGAAAAGACTCTGATGCTGGGAGGGATTGGGGGCAGGAGGAGAAGGGGACAACAGAGGATGAGATGGCTGGATGGCATCACTGGCTCTATGGACGTGAGTCTGGGTGAACTCCGGGAGATGGTGATGGACAGGGAGGCCTGGCATGCTGCGATTCATGGGGTCGCAGAGAGTCGGACACGACTGAGCAAGTGGACTGCACTGAACTGAAGATCCAAAAAGCAGGAATTGCAGGAAACACATTTAACGCTCATGAATCAATTAAACTGTAAAACATAAAACCAAAAATCCAGCTGATATTAGAACGACTTTCCCAAATTCTGCTGAATAAAGAAGGGGAAATTGATATCATGTTAACACAATTATCATCAGTCATTACAGATTGCATTTCAAATGGTTTTGACATTTGTCATAACGTTCAAGATACAGTCATGAGTTAAATAATCATAAATGTCCTTTGCAGACAGCGTGATCTCAAATAGCCCCAGGCATGAGCAATATGCGGCTTCCTTGGTGGCTCAGTGGTAAAGAATCCACTTGTAACGCAGGAGATGTGGGTTTGAAACCTGGGTTAGGAAGATCCCCTGGAGGAGGGCATGGCAACCCACTCTAGTATTCTTGCCTAGAGAGTCCCATGGATAGAGGAGGCTGGTGGGCTACAGTCCGTGGGGTGGCAAAGAGTCAGACATGACTTAGCGACTAAAAAACAACAAAAATACACAATAAGACATGGACAGGGATAAGAAAAGATAAAACAGACCCTTGGTTTGGTCAAGGAGTAAGTTCTAATATCTTCACCACCTTCTATCTTTGCTGATAATGTTGAATAACTGCATAAAAATACAAAAAAACATTGCAGTTTTTCTTCATTTACATCATCAACATAGCAGTTGGCTTGGGACACAGTGTATGGAGAAAGATGGGGTGATGAACATCCCAAGAAAAGATGCATTTGTTATTTCAGAGCAATTAACAGTATAGACAGAATGAGTCAAGAGGGGCGATGCCAATAAGTTAAGTTACAGATGCTGAACCAGTGCCAGACTCTTTTACCAGATAAAGCATTTGCTTCTGCACAAAAAACTCACAGTACATGTACTAGTTAAGCCTCTTCAGGTTGCAAGTGGCAGAAATGTCACTAAAACTGAATTAAGAGGGAAAAGTGGGAAATAGACTATATTGACTCTTTTAATGGAAAAGCAAAGGGATTCCAGCCTCAGGAATGGTTGTATCCAGGTACACAAACAAGGTGGTCTGTCCCCGACCATCTCTTATACTGCTTCCTTCCCCATTGCTGTGTTTGTGTGTGTGGTTAGCAACAGCCACCAGCAGATAGAGGGTTTTATTCTACAAGCCACCCTGATGGAAACAGTGCATCTCTTTTCAGGCAGTTGTACAGGTCCAGGAGCTGACTGCAATTGCACTAATTTGGATCACATGCTCACTACTGATTGGAGGGTGGAATCTGTCATTGGCCAGGCCTGGATGACTGTGCATCTCTGAGCCCACTTGGACTTAGCTCTTACCAGAGTTATAGGGGCTAACATGGTGGCGAGCTATTGGACATTTTTCTTTAAGTTGCTTCCTCTAGCATGTGTGATTGGATACATACCTGAAAGAAGGCATGGATAACCCATCCATGTCACAAGCCCCAAGATTGCTCACATGGATGCAACCTAGATGTCCACTGACAGAAGAATGGGTAAAGAAGACGCAGTACATATATACAATGGAATAAATAACTCAGCCATAAAAAGGGATGAAATTGAGTCGGTTGCAGTGAGGTGGATGAACCTAGAGTCTGTCACACAGAGCAAAGTAAATCAGAAAGAGAAAAGCAAACATTGTATATTACTGCATATATATGGAATCTAGAAAAATGGAACTAATGAACCTATTTGTAGGGCAGGCATAGAGATACAGATGTAGAGAATGGATTTGTGGACACAGAGTGGGGAGGAGAGGGTAGGACAAATTGGGAGAGTAGCATTGGCATGTATGCACTCCCAAGTGTAAAACAGAGGGCTAGTGGGCAGCTGTACAGTGCCAGGAGCTCAGCTCCATGCTGCACGGTGGCCTAGAGGGTGGGATGGGGATGGGGGTGGGAAGGAGGCTCAAGAGGGACGGGGGTATGTTTATACGTACAGCTGACTCGTGTTGTTGTATAGCAGAAACGGACACAACATTGTAAAGCAGTTATCTTCCAATTAAAAATAAACTAAGAAATAAAAAAAAAGGTCCCTCAGATATATTCAAACCATGAGGGGCTGAAAAACAGAATCTGCCTGGGTTCGATCCCTGGGTTGGGCAGATCCCCTGGAGGAGGGCAAGGCAACCCACTCCAGTATTCTGGAGAATACTGGAGAATCCCCATGGACAGAGGAGCCTGGAGGGCTACAGTCCATAGGGTTGCAAAGAGTCAGACACAACTAAGCATCTAAGCCCGGCACATAAGGGTCTAGTGTGCAGAAAATACGCAGCAGTGTCCAATAGAAATATAATGAGCCACCACGTAATTTAACATTTTCTAGTTGCCAAATTAAGAAAGTAAAAAGAAGCAACTCAAATTAATTGAATAAAATAATTTAATCCAAAATTCCAAAATTAGCATGATTTTAACAATGTAATAAGTATAAATAATTATTAATGAAATATTTACAATTTTTTTTCCATGCTAAGTCTTCAAACTCCCTTCAGTGTACTTTACTCTCACATCACATCTCAATTTGGACCAGCATACTTTCCAGGGTTTAATAACAACATGTGGCTGGGAGTTACTCTCTCAGACAGCACAGATACATATTACAAAGAAATATTAACATTATACAATGATACAGTGTTGTTTCTGGAGAGGTGGTTTCATATTTTCCTGTATCTTGTAAATTTTCTATGAAGAGCATGTATTTCTTTCTAAATAATGGTAAAGTACTAAGAAGTATGTCAAAATCGTTCCTGCAATGTGCTCATTCATGAGATAATGTCAGCTGAAGGGAACTATCTCCTCATCTTCCCTAAGGGTGTAGCCTTGGCATCACTCCCTGATTTTTTAGTGATCAGAATAAGGACAGATAATTCTGACTATTCAGTTTGCCATTGATATGATGCTGGAAGCCTTAAAGGCTTCTGCAGGTGCCAGGAGCAAAAAGCAAAATAATCTCTGCTGCTGCTGCTAAGTCGCTTCAGTCATGTCCGACTCTGTGCAACCCCATAGACAGCAGCCCACCAGGCTCCCCCATCCCTGGGATTCTCCAGGCAAGAACACTGGAGTGGGTTGCCATTTCCTCTACAAGCTGGAATAATGGCATAAATCTAATAAAGCTTACACATGATACAAGGCATCCTTGGCTGGGTCCCAAAGCTAAGTGCACATGTACAGAAATATGGATGACATGGCTAAAGGGTGGTGTCATTATCCAAAGGAATTAAGAGGTTAGGCGAACTCTAAACTCAACATCAGCCAGCAGTTGAGGAAGCTGTTAAAATAATGGATGCTGCGGTTGTATTCATAGAAGTGGTGTCCAGAACAGGGAGCAGATGGTCTTGGTCTCTGTTGAGCAATCAACCACTGAAAGTGTCTCATTGTTCTGGGTACCAGGGTTTGAAGGAGACTTTCCCAGAAGAAAACAGGAGAGGGAACAAGAAAAAGAACTGAAAAGGAATGCCCCAAATTTAAAAAGCTGGAGGAAATTGAAGATGCATTTAAAGATAGGAAAAAATGTCCACCATAACCCGTGATAAGAGAAATATAAAATAAGGGGTACACCAAGGTGTTTTTATCCAATGTTCAGCTTGGCAGACATCCTACAACTTAATGACAGTATTCACTTTTGACATTATTGGGCTCCTCTTCATGTTTGCTGGAGAAGTAGACAGCAGGCAGATTTTGACACCCTGAAAAGATCATATGTTAATATAACACCTCTTCTGTTATATATATTAATTATTTTCAGTAAAAATGAAGTCAAAGGAAGCATTATTATTATGGCCTTTCTTGAACTTCACACCTCTAATGAATCATATCAGTAAAAAAGATTAGGAGGCACAGAAATGAACCTACAGTACACAAATATCACAGCTCAGTGCTTTTTCATTTCATTAACAAGCATTTTTAAATGTTTACCTATACATCTGTCTTGGTAATAAGAAATAACATTGCAGTTTCTGTTTCCAAGACTAATTTTTATAAAGTTTTAAATGCAAGTAGAAGCTTTAAGTGATCACACAGAAGGACAGAACTGAAGTAACTTGAGTTTTATTTTTTCATCTTTACAGTCACTGCATAATCCTAATTTCGTGTTTGTATTTTTAATCTTTTGGCCACACTCCAGGGCACATGGCATTTTGGTTCCATGTGATTGAAACCACACCCTCTGCATTGGAAGAGCAGGGTCTTTTTAAATTTTATTTTGGGGTATAGCTGATTAACAATGTTGTGATAATTTCAGGTGAACAGCAAAGGGACTCAGCCATATATGTATACATGTATTAGCTCTCCCTCAACCCCACTCCCATCCAGGCTGCCACCTAACACTGAGCAGAGTTCCCTGTGCTATAGTCAATCAGTCCTTGGTGGCTATCTGTTTTAAATATAGCTGTGTGTACACATCCATTCAAACTCCCTAACTATCCCTTCCTCCACCATTCCCCCCGGCAACCGTAAGTTTGTTCTCTAAGTTTGAGAGTCTCTGTTTTGTAAATAAGTTCTTTTCTTTTTTTTCATTTCTTTTTAGAGTCCACATATAAGAAATGTCAAACAATATTTCTTCTCTGGGCAGCGCAGAGTCTTAACCACTGGACCTCCAGTGGTTAAGTCCTGTTTAAGCCCAGGATATGGAGGACCATGTGGGCTCAAGACAGGACTGCATCAGAAGTAGGCCTCCAGGTCAGAAGCATACCCTGACTTGGTAACCATTTGCCTCTCATTCTGCACCAATAGCTGACTCTGAAGGGGGCTAACAGCCTGACTATGAGTCCTCCAGGTTAATTTCCACGTAGACAGAACCCAATGATTACATGTAGATTATTAAAATCCAACAGTGACTGCTGAAATTATTTAGAATTTAGATCAATCAAAGATCTGGGGGAGGGAAAAAGTCTTTTATCAGGAACTGCCAGTTTTCCAGGCTTCCTTCATAGTTCAGTCGGTAAAGAATCTGCCCACCATGCAGGAAACCTGGGTTCGATCCCTGGGTTGGGAAGATTCCCTGGAGAAGGGAAAGGCAACCCACTCCAGGATTCTTGCCTGGAGAATCCTATGGACAGAGGAGCCTGGCAGGCAACAGTCTATGGGGCCAGTGCATGGGGTCAGAAAGAAAACACACCAAATTTCAGTTGCTTTTAGTATCAGCTTTTCAAGTTTTCTACAGACAATGCATCCCTGGTTGCCTCCACCAGGGGGAGACTTCCCCCACTTCCCTGCACTCCGTGTGCCCCTGGGAAGCAGCAGAAATTGGTACATCACGCCCGAAGGAGAATGCAGCACTCTTCATGCAAGTTAGAAGTGCTTTTGCTCTTTCAGTCAGCAATTCCACTTCTGGAAATTATACCAGATACTCTAGCACTGGCACAGAATAACTTAGTTTCGATTCACTGTAGTTTTAAGTTTAAAAGAATAGAAATGACCAACATGCTCACCTGAAGAAAACTGGTTTTATAAAAAATTGGAAACAGTGTAGTGATTCCACAGGATGGAATAGTCTGTCACTGGATGGGGCAGGGGGAGCAGGAATAAATCTTTTGCTGAATCAGAGAGCCAAAAACAACAAAGTGCAGAATGGTAGGAATAATATGCTATCTTTTGTATACAAAAGGGAGAATGTGAATTTAAGTTTACCTTTGTGGGGACTTCCTTGGCAGTCCAGTGGTTAAGACTTCACCTTCCAATGCAGAGGGTGAGGGTTTGATCCCTGGTCCGGTTCAGGAGCTAACATCCCACATGCCTTGAGGCCAAAAAAACCAAACCAAAACAAAAAGCCCAGAAGCTATGTTGTAACTAATTCAAGAAAGACTTTAAAAATTTACGTTTATATCTACACTCTGGAGAGCTATGCCACAAATTAATGACAATGGAGGTGTGTGTGAGGAGATAAAGAAATCGATGGAAACATGGATGGATGGAAAGTTTCAAAAATAAAGCAGCCTCAGTGCAGACATATAGACATCTTCATATCTGTGCTTGGTTATCCACTTTGGGCTTGTTGCCAGTATCTGCAAAGGGCAAAAGTAGGACCTTTAAGCTGAAGTTATAACCAGTGTTCTGTTTAGCTCAATATCTAAAACAGACTAGCATGGAAAGGAGGGTGGAAGGGAGGGAGGGAGAGAGAGATTGAGAATAAATTCAACTCAGCCTTTGGTCTATTCCTTTTGTTTGCTTTGTTTTTCTTTAACATTTTTATTTATGTATCTTGATGTGGACCATTTTTAAAGTCTTTATTGAGTTTTCTATATTGCTCCTGTTGTTTATGTTCTTTTTTTTTTTTTTTGGCTGTGAAGTATGTGGGATCTTAGCTCCCTGACCAGGAATCGAACCCAAACCCCCTACATTGGAAGGCAAAGTCTTAACCACTGGACCACCAAGGAAGTCGCAGTTCTATTGTATGGATGCTCTAAGGATTTAACTCTAACTTGGAGCTTTTTAGAAATGGTTCACTAGTCTTTCCCTTGAGACATCAGCACACAGATCTTCCTGACGTAAGTCACTTAGGTGACCGACAGACCAAGCATCCTCTTTGCAAAACATTACAAATTCTACCAAATCAAAACGATGCCTGTCTGTGAGTGATTTAACACCTTTCAGCACAGGGTTACTTTGCCGCACTGACTGTATGGCACAGACAAACGTACCAAGCATTTTTATCTGTTGAGTGTATATTTTTTATGGAGAACCCACTCAGTTTGTCTTTCTGACGAATGAATGTAACCTTCTTTTCATCAGCTTGGAAATGTCTCTGGTGACTTCCCATAAATCAATTCTAATGAGTTCAGTGCAAAAGTTGAACATACAGGAGAAAGTTTAGGAAAACTCGCATTCGCTCTCCACCTCATTTGACACCAGAAATTGCCTCTCCTGATACAGTAGAATCAGCATCCTCTGCAGAGGAGTGTGACATGTAATCATCTATTATAGGGAATTCATTGCAAGATATAGAAAATGTTTCATTGTTGTCCCTCAGATATCCCAAATGGCTGAGACTTATTGCATCTTTTTCTTTTTCTTTTTTTTAGTCTTTATGGAATTTGGTACAATATTGCTTGTTACAATATTGTTCTACATTTTGGTTTTTTGGCTTCAAGGTAAGTGGGATCTCTGCTGCTGCTGCCGCAGCTAAGTCTCTTCAGTCGTGTCCAACTCTGTGCGACCCCATAGACGGCAGCCCACCAGGCTCCCCTGTCCCTGGGATTCTCCAGGCAAGAACACTGGAGTGGGTTGCCATTTCCTTCTCCAATGCGTGAAAGTGAAAAGTGAAAGTGAAGCCACTCAGTCGTGTCCAACTCCTAGCGACCCCATGGACTGCAACCTACCAGGCTCCTCCGTCCGTGGGATTTTCCAGGCAAGAGTACTGGAGTGGGTTGCCTCAGTTCCCTGACCAGGGATCAAATCCACACCCCCTGCACTGGAAGGTGAAGTCTTAATCACTGGACCACCAGGGAAGTCCCAAGGCTCATTGCATCATATCTGCACATCTTTATTAGCAGGATGGGCATTCACACAGATTTCAGATGTTGCCAGGGCTTCCCCGGTGACTCAGATGGTAAAGAATTTGTTTGCAAGGCAGAACTGGGTTCAATCCTTGGGTCAGGAAGATCCCCTGGAGAAGGAAATGTAAGCCCACTCCAGTATTCTTGCCTGGAGAATTCCACGGACAGAGGAGCCTGGTGGGCTACAGTCCATGGGATCGCAGTAAGAGTTGGACATGACTGAGCGACTAACACTTTCACTTTTCAGATGTTGCCAAAAAGAGAAGTTAACACAGGTGAGGGTAGAAAACAGGGGAGAGGCTCGGATCATGAAAACTCAGGTGCTTGACTATGTTCATATGTGACTGAGAGTAAATACAACAATAGAACATCGGTGGCAGTTGCACTGATGCCTGAAGGACAGAGACGATCCCTTGGAGAGGAAGATTCTGAGATTGCAAATGCATTATTAAACTCTTGGAAAGTATCCACCATGAGGATATGCACTGAAAGTAGAGGAAATTGGTCTCTTGGATGAAAATGAGCAGTGATTTCAGAGAGGACCCATGATGTGTTATGTGGTAACAGCCCATTTATCAGGGAAATAAACATTTCATTGGAATGAAAAGCACTGTAGCTCTTCCTTCTGCATTTTCTTCAAATAGTATTAATGTGTGAATCTAGGGACACAAACATTCAAATCACAGCATAAGGCAACCATAGTCCTGATTTGCTGGTAAATAAATGTGAAATTTGTTTCTGTCTTTGTAAAACTTTAACACTTTAGCTTCTTGCAAAACTGTAGTTTGCATATTGGCCTGTTTATTTGAGTTTGTCTCTGTTGAAATAGAACTATGTTTGACTACAACATAATGATTTTTTAAAGAAACATAATAGAGGAATAATAGAAGGATTTCATAATAGACGAAGTAGACTAGGAAACACAAGTCAGAAAGGCATTACATGGACAAATCAACAACATTATTTGTTTTAGCATGTACATATTTTATCCACCTGGAATTAATTCTAATATATATGTCAGAGTTTCTAGCTTTATTTTTTTAATCTCATTTGCTTACCTTTCCAAATGTATCTCTCATTAATACTTCCAAGTTTAATTTATGTTTGTGGTTTTTTGCATTTAAGGGGGAAAACTCTGGCTCCAGATGTAAGTCGTAAGATTGACGATGGAAACAAACCAATTTAAATCAGTATTTCTTTGGGACTTCCCAGTGGCAGTATTTCATTTGGACTCCACGTTCCCAGTGCAGCAGGCCTGGGTTCGATCCCTGCTCAGGGAACTAGATCCCACATGCCACAACTAAGAGTTTGCATGCTGCAACTAAATATCCTGCATTCTGCAACTAGGAGCCAGTGTAGCCAAATAAATAAATATATAATCAATCAATTGATATTTCACTGAGCAGGATTTAAGGCTGAAATCCATTTTCATTCATTCCTTTCTTTAGGATATACTTACTGAGCACCTACTTTGTGTTGGGTACTTAAAAAATTTTTTTTAATTAAAACTTTTTTAAATGGAGTTGATTTACAGCACTGTGTTAGTTTCAAGTGTTCAGCACAGTGATTCAGTTTTACATGTGTGTGTGTGTGTGTGTGTGTGTATCCTTTTTCAGATACTTTTCCTTTATAGGTTATTACAAAATATTGAGTAGAGTTCTCTGTTTGTTATCTATTTTTTCCAGGGTTTTTTTTTTTTTTTTTTTGTGTGTGTGTGTGTGTATGTGTGAGCATAGTTGCTTTACAATGTTAGTTTCTTGTTGTATAGAAAAATGAATGTGCTGGGTACTTCTTGTGCGCCTGTTTTGTACAAAAGAATTATCAGAAGCTGCTGCTGCTAAGTCGCTTCAGTCATGTCCGACTCTGTGTGACCCCACAGATGGAAGCCCGCCAGGCTCCCCCGTCCCTGGGATTCTCCAGGCAAGAACACTGGAGTGGGTTGCCATTTCCTTCTCCAAGGCATGAAAGTGAAAAGTGAAAGGGAAGTCGCTCAGTCGTGTCCGACTCTTCGCGACCCCATAGACTACAGCCTACCAGGCTCCTCCATCCATGGGATTTTCCAGGCAAGAGTACTGGAGTGGGGTGCCATTGCCTTCTCCCATCAGAAGCTAGGACATACCTTTAAGGGACTGAAGGCCAGGGCTTACCAGAGCCCAAGCCTGCCCAGAGTGACCACAACTAGGAGAGTGCCCACTGGCAGTCATACTGGAGTCCCCTGCCGAGGTCCCTGAGGCCCCAGACTTGTTTCCATGGCATGTAACGTCCCTTTGGTGGTTTCCCCAGGTTCAAAGTCTTAGCTGCAGCTTAAAAAAAAAATCCTTTATTTTTCCTTTTTACCTTTAACCCAATTCACTCATTTCTCCCTGCCCCCAAGCCCCTGCCTCTGGCAACCTCCAGTCTATTCTTTGGTTCTATGAGTTTGGCTTTTTATTCTTGTTTTACTTTTTAGATTCTTCATAAAAGAGAGATCATGCAGTATTTGTCTTTCTCTGTTTGATTTATTTCACTTAACGTGATGCCCTCAAGCTTCATCCACATGGTCAAAATGGTAAGATTTCATTCTTTTATGGCTGAATACTATTTCATATACCACATCTTCTTTATCCATTCATTCACTGATGGACACTTAGGTTGCTCCCGTGATTTGCTATTGTAAACAATGCTGCAATGAACATGGGTTACTGTTTTCATTTTCTTTGGATAAATACCCTGAAGTGCAATTGCTGGATCATATGGTAGTTCTATTTTCAATTTTTTGAGGAACTTCCGTAGTGGCTGCACCAATTTACATTACTACCAACAGTGGAACTTTTCCAGTTCTTAAAAACTAACATTATTTTGACCACTGCTATGAAATGCCGTCTTTCTCAGTACTAATTTCCTTGAAGCATTTAGTTTCTTTCTGTTTATCTGCCTGTTTCTGAACTATAACCAGACTCATTTAATTATCATAGCTTTCAGCCAATGCTCATAGCACTAGCACTGGCATTTTTATTTCCTCAAGAATTTCTTGGCTCTTTGTGAGCATTTATTCCTTTAAATGAACTTAGATCTACTTGACAAGTTCAAAAATGATCTTGTATTTTCATTAGAATCAACATTAGATTTATAAATTGGTTTTGAGAGAATTAATATCTTGGAATAACTGTTTCACTGCCTAGGCATTTTGCTTCAGTTATTCAAGTTGATTTTTATGTCCCTCAGTGAAAAACACATTACTAAAAATGAAGACCCAGCCAATTTCATCCTAAGTTTCCTCTTAAGCACTTTATAAATTATGTTGCTATTTGCTCATGAAGTCCATGATATTTCTTGTCTAATTATTACCAGGACAATTATGGATTTTTGAATGTTTATTTTGTAGTCAGCCACTTTAAATTGATTTTTCCAGTTTTTCGATTTCTTCTCTCAGTTTTCTAAGTAGGCAATTGTATTACCTGTAAATAAGTCATGGTAATTTTTCCTTCTCTTTCCTCATGATCAAGCTTCTTTCACTTCTTGGGACTTCCCTGGTGGTCAAGTGGCTAAGACTCCTCACTCCCAATGCAGAGAGCTTGGGTTCAGTTCCTGGTCGGAGAACTAGATCCTACATGCCACAGCTAAGATCAAAGATTCTGTGTGCTGCAACCGAGATCCAGGGCACCAAATAAATAATAAAATAAAAATTTTTAAAGTTTCTTTTCCTTTCTTGATTGAGTGTCGGAGAACTTTCAACAGTGGGGTTATCCTGAGAGCAGTGTATAACATCATTTTTAGAGTTCCTGGTTTTCAGGAGAAAGTCATCACACACTGGCCCTTGTCCTGGGAGTTACTCCCCATCATGCCAGAATTATGTTAGCCCAGGGGAGTCTACCCTTGGCCCAGCTAGCAGAGCTTTCCCATGGGGGCAGCTCTGAAGACAGCGTGTCGAGACTGGTCTCCAACCACTGTGCATCCTGCGTCTCCCTGCAGGCATCTGTGGTCACCAGGCCTGGCTGGTCTCGGAGGAGTGTAACTGGATAGCTCTGCTCCTCGCTGGAGGTCTGCAGGCCGTGGGGAGCTCTGCCACGTCTCCTCCCTGGGACCAGCAGATGAGCTAGGACCTCTCATCCCCTGCTGGGGCCCGAGGGCCGAGAGGAGAAGCAGAAGAGGGAGGACTTTTGAAATCCAAACTCAGAACTGATATTTTTTGCATTTCAGCCACTGTACCGCCAGCCACAACAAGACACACGGTCAAAGCCAAGGTCAAGGGAAGGAGAATGACACTCCACCCAGGTGAGCCACAGCACAGGTGTGGACATAGGGGGCGCTGTGCGGCAGTGCACAATCGCTCCACTCCCCCCACATTCCCCCAAAAGGGTCAGAGTGAAGCCCGCAGGCATGGAGGAGGCAAATTATAAAAGACATGATGTATGAAACCTATAAAATGTGTAGTTAAGTTTAAAACCACCCATTAACATGAATATTAACTTAATGCAGACATTATATACATCCTCAAAAAAGTTTTAGGAAAAAAGAGGCTGTTAATAATAACATGGGGCTAAAAGAGTAGATAGATTATTCCAACAAAATATCATGTTAAATGCTGGGGGAGCTAATGAGACATTTAAAGGCGTATCAAATTTCTTATTTTACTTAGAGTTATTTTTCATTGGAGTAAAGACAAGTTCAAATGTGCTTTTTCCTTAAACATAATAACTAGTGTCGTAAATAAGATACATAGCTTCTAATCTGCATAAAGAAAAAAGCAGCAAGAAAAAATATTAGCACTTAACAAATAATAGTTGGAAAAGAGAGGAAAGCATAAAAGAGGAAGTATAAAATAAGAGAGTCATGATACAAATGAACTTATTTACAAAACAGAATCACAGACTTAGACAAGAGCACTTATGGTTACCAAGCAGGGAAGGATGGAGGAAGGGATAGTTAGGGAGTTTGGGATGGACATACACACTGCTATATTTAAAATGGACACCATTAAGGTCTTACTGTATAGCACAGGGAACTCTGCTCAATGTTATGTGGTAGCCTGGATGGAAGGGGAGTTTAATGGATACATGTGTATGTATGGCTGAGCCCCTTTGCTGTCCACCTGAAACAATCACAATATTGTTAATTGCCTATACTTTAACAGAAAATAAAAAGTTGAGAAAAAAAAAAAAGATCGTCACTTTTCCCAAATCCCCCTTGTCTCACTTTCCAAGGAGTGAGACTGCCTGGTCCCTGTTTGGATGTCGAAGATGGGTGTTCAGGGACCAGGGCCTCCTACCCAGACCAGGCCTCCTGCATGTGGAGACTCAAAAACTTCCTTGGCCTTTAAACAACTCCAGGCCGGCTGCAATCACGGGGAAGCAAAACAGCACGGCGGGCCAATGACAAGTGCTATCATTTGGTTGAAACTTAAAACAACAGGGCCCATATGGGTAGGAAATTATTTTTAAATGACTGAAATGTCTAATTTGCATAACTTATATTTCTCGTTCATATTTGCACCCAGTGGGTGTTATATGAATATTTGAATACTTGATGACTGATTAATATAATTTGGGAGGACCACTCATTGTTGAGAAGGGTTCAAACCAATTGCTTTTTTATTTTTTAAAGGTTGCCAGTATCTGGAAAAAAGTGAAAAAGTATCAGAATGGATTCAGGGAAGTTATAGTCTACCTTAAATGTTTACATTTAATGAAAACAACATTTTAAAACATGTACACAAAAACACAATGCATCTGTGTACATATCTCATTTGGCAAGAATGTGCCAAGTCATATTTGAGAAACGTGGTGCCCCTGATCCCGTGTGTAGCCCCCACTCATGCTCCACTCCTACGCCCTCTCCCAGTTAGGTCCTGGAATTGACATCACACATGATTCAGTTGATGGGGTCACACTTTCACTGCTAAAAGTCCTCCAGATGAACTATTACCTCTCAGGGTTCTTGGCCTCCTTAATCAATAGAAATTGACTACAGGCCAGACAAGAAATTCGGGAGAGGCTTTATTGGGGTCCTTGCTGCAGCTGGAGTTAGGGACAACAAACAGCAGGGTCCTTTGCTTGCTTGCTCCCCAGGAGGAGGGGCGGCGAGCTTGTCTCTTATATAGGGTGAGGGCAGGGGAGTATCCAAGGATCAGGCTGGAGGGGTGAATTAGGTGGTCTGCCCACCTCTGAGGTGGTGCTGGGTGTACAGAGGGCATGCGCAGTACCCTGCTGTTGCTCCTGGCTCTTCAGAAGTGACAGTTGGGTTTTTTGGTCTCTTTGTATCTTTAAGTGCAGACTCTGCCCCAACTGCTCATGCATACGGTTATTTTTAGTCCCCTACAATTTCTTTCTATTTTATTGCTGGAGGAGAGGTGCGTCTAGGTGCAAACATTGCAGTGAAGGATCCCAGGTCCTAGGTTTGTCTCAAAACAACTTCCTGGATCAATCAGAAGACCAAGAATCACCCCCGGCCACACTTGTCACTCCCTCCAAGTCACTCTGGGCAGCACCTTCCCAGGACCTAAATGAATAACAGAGTAGCCTCTGGGGCCCTTCCGAGCCCTGACAACGTGACTAAGTCCACTTTGGACTCCTGATGGGTTTGTTTTTTTTTTCCCCAAGAATTTTGACTTGTGGCACTCCATAGATCTGGTCCTATTACATCAAACTAAACCTTCAGGCTGATGGTTTATCCCTCTCACCCACATAGACGGCCTCACTGTACCTGGTTATCTCACTGCGTCTATGGTGAGTCCACTGTGGGTCACAGCAGCTCTCTACAGATACTGATCTGCAGCAGAGAAGGGGACGCACTTCCTGAACCACAAGAGGGGCATGCAGGCCTTCTGGACCATAGGCTGATGGAGAGGCCAGATGTGGTGCCTTCATAATCACGATCAAGAAGTACTAGGTCCTGGACCTCCCTGGTGGTCCAGTGGTTAAGCATTTGCCTTACAATGCAAGGGACACAGGTTTGATCCCTTGTCCGGGAAGATCCCATGTGTCTCAGAGCCACTAAGCCCATGAGCCACAACTACTCATGCCCAAGCACTCTAGAGCCCGTGCTTTGCAAGAAGAGAAGCCACTGCAGAGAGCAGCCCGAGCACCACAGCTAGAGAGGAGCCCCCGCTCCCCGCAACTGAAGGTAGCCTGTGCAGCAACAAAGACCCAGCACAATCCAAAATAAGCAATAGATAAATCTGAAAAAAAAAAAGAAGTGCCAAGTCCTTCAGGGTGTATCCTGATGGGCCCCAGATGCTAGGCTTAGGGGATTTGAAGACAGAAATCACAAAGATGCCCCATTCCAGAACACAGTGGGCACTGGCCTGCTTCGACTGCTTTCCTTTGTGTCTGCATGTTCTCACCTCTCTGATTAAGCTTATTCTTTGGCTAAAGTTTTTCCACAGGCAAAAGGCAGACGAAAGACATAGGCGGAACAAGGACCACAGGGTCCCACTCTATTTCAAGGCCACATGGGGTTCAACTGCCCTGAAGACTCGTCTAGAGGACGACACCTCTCCAGCCCATGGGGGACATTCAGAAGAGGATATCCCGGAAGAGATAGGGTGGCTCTGGGCATCTGTGGGATAGTGACCCCTCACCCCACCTCTACCCACCGCCCCGCTACTGCCAGGCTTCAGGAAGGGCAAGGCCAAGGCAGTGTCAGAGACCTGAGACCCAGAAATCTGAGATTCATCTCAAGGCCACTGCCACAGACAGACCCCGCCTGTATCTCTTTGTGTCTGCGTCCCAGACAGACGCTCAAATGCCCCGGCTGGGGTCGGTAGTGATAGCAGACCAATCAGCTCATGGCCAGGAGCCAGGGCCCATGGACCCACACACTGCTGAGATCCTTTCAGGGAAGAGGGGCCGTGACCCAGGCCACCACCCAGATGGTGTTGACAATACAAGCAGCTGGGGAATAATCCATCTTCACGAGAACCATGAGCATGGAGAGGGGTGAGTCATTTCTCAGTGCCTGGGACGCCTCTTCAGCTGGGCACAAGGCAGAGGGTGCTAAGCTCAGGACCAGGAAGTTCTCCAGTTCACTAAGCATAGAGGTCATATCTTTCATCTTGATAAATATGGTCCCCACCTCCTCCCAGTCCAAACCCACTTCACACATCCTGGCCAAGAACATCCTGCCAGGACACAATCCTACCCCAGCCACCCACATAGTCAGAATGTTCCAGGTCTCCCCACAGACCCCCGCATCCTGCTCGCTCTTCTATGACTTGATTCAACACCGTCCCAATCACTCTTTTTGTATATATAACTTTGTGTGCCTGTGTGTGTGTTGGTCTTTCAGTCTTGTCTGACTCTGTGATCCCATGGACTATAACCCACTGGGCTCCTCTGTTCATGGGATTCTCCAGGCAAGAATACTGGAGTGGGTTGCCATTCCCTTTGCCAGGATATCTTCCCAACCCAGGGATGGAACCCAGGTCTCCTGCGTTGCAAGCAGATTTTTTAACACTGCCCCTAGGAGATGTAATTTACATACCACAAAATTCCTCCTTTTTTAAAATGTATAAAATATTTCTTTGTTTGGCTGTACCAGGTCTTAATTGCAGCATGTGAACTCTCAGTTGTGGTATGTGGATCTAATTCCCCGATCAGGGATGGAACCTTGGCCTCCTACACTGAGACTATGGGGTCTTAGCCACTGGACCACCAGGGAAGTCCCTCGCCCTTTTAAAAGTATACAATTCAGTGGGTTTTAGTATGCTCAAAGTTGCGCCACCTCACTACTGTTTACTTTCAGTATATCTTCATTATCCCCCCAAGAAACACCATACCCACTAGCACACAGTTACTCTTGATTTTCTCCTAAGCAATCCCCCAGCTCCTGGAAACTACAGATTTGCCTGTTCTGGACATTTCAGATAAATGGAATCATACAACATGAGGCCATCTGCCATTGGGTTCTCTAACACAGCATAATGTTTTCAATGTTCTTCCATGTGCTTCTTGACCATCTTGAACAGAGAGATGGTGATGAAGATTGATAGATAAACATCTATCTTGCACATATCTTTGCTGAAAAGTCTATTCAGATTCTTTGCCCATTTTAAATTGACTTGATTGTCCTTTTATCGTTAAGTTGCAGGAGTTTTTTTAATATGTTCTGGATACAAGTTCCATACTGGTCATAAGATTTGCATCACAGTGTGTTATTGAGCTTAAACAAGCAAGGGCAAGGTAAGTGTAAACCTTCTCAGAAAAGGTATATTTCACATACTACAGCAAACAGAACATGCCATGTTTAAAATTTTCTTTGTGTAGAAATCATGCTGGCTTTCTGTTCATTGTCAATCCTAGGACAAAACCCTTCCCACCGAACCCCCTGGTATGAAGTCAGGGAGGCTGACCTCAGATTATCTCATCTCCGATAGTCAACGATTTCAGCCTCAGGGGAAGTGATGAAGGAGCTAAAATACCCCCTAGCTTCGGGGCAGTTTTCCAGTTGTAGGCAAGGCTTTCAGGAGGAACCATCCTCCTTCAAAAAATATATGTGTCCAGAAATTCCCAGGTTATAAACAAAAATCCCCTCATCATCAGAGTGAAATCAGGGTGAATAACATCTGAATGGTGTTTGATCTTGCTTCTAGTGGAGGTTGAAGAGGTGGCAGGGTAAAAAAAGAAGCTTTTCTCTAGTCTCAAGTCTTCCAGTCATGAAATCCTCTCCTTACTTCCATGCTGTAAATAAATTGAAATTTCTTCTGCGACCAAGACAGAACTCAATGTGGATTTCAGTAAGGTCCTAAAATACCTCTATAATAATAGATTTTGCTTTACTCCAATGGCAATTGGAGCCATTTAAAGGACTTATGCAAGAGAAAGAAATTATTTGATTTATAAAAGATCATTTTAACCACATGATGAAGAATGGGAAGGGCCAACCTGAAAATAAAATTTAGGAGGCTGCGGAAATAATCTGGGAGAGAGAGGATGACAGGCAGACAACAGGGATGGAGGGAAATGGGCAAATACCCAGGGTTGATTTTTGAGAGTGAGGAGTAGAGTTGAGCTCACGAATGACTTCCACATCTTGGATTTGAGAAGTTGGGTGGGTGTGGTGCCACCAACAAAGACAAAACACTTGGGAGGAAGAGAGGAGCTGGGGTAGGGAGGAAAAATATCAGTTGAGTCTTAGACACAAGGTGATAGAGTGGCCTTATGTGTGGCCAGTGGTGTTTGGAGGTGTGGGTTTGAAGGTCGGGAGAGAGAGGGTAGCTTGGTTGTTGGGAGCTGTCAGCACGGAGATGGTCACTGGAGCCTTGAGAGTGAGCAGGATGTCCAAGGGATGGTGCATGGATGAGGCAAGAACAGGGCCCAGGACTGAGTCCTTCCCAGGGAGCTTCCGTCCCTAAGCAGGGCACGCCAGCTGGGCAGCCTAAGACAGTTAGCAGAGAGGAGGAAAGCCACAGGAGGTGGACAACGTGGAGTCAACGGAAGAAGGAAGGTGCTATGAACTGGACGTTTGTGTCCCCTCAAATTCACATGCTGAAGCCCTCACCTTCAGTTTAACTAAGGACTGGCAGACACCACCTTCTTCCTGTGTCTTTTCTTGGGAGAGGAAAGTGAGCTCTGGGATTTCTTCCTCTAGTTATAAGGGCGCTAATCTCATCCTGGGGGCTCTACTCTCATGGCCTCAGAAACCTAATTCCCGGACTTCCGTGTAGAATACCAACTTGATAATAGTTTGAGGTGAGGCCTTTGGGAGGTAATTAGGTTTGTTTTTTATTTTTAAGTGCTTAATTTATTAATTTTTATTTTTGGCTGTGCTGGGCCTTCATTGCTGTGCTCCAGCTGTCTCTAGTTGTGGTGATGGGGAGCTGCTCTCTAGTTGCAATGCAAGGGCTTCCTATCGTGATGGTTTCCCATGTGGAGAGCATGGGCTCTAGAGCACAGGCTCTGCAGTTGTCATACACAGGCTTGGTTGCCCCAAGGCATGTGGGATCTTCCAGGACCAGGGATTGAAACTGTGACCCCTGCATTCGGCAGGTGGATACTTAACCCCTGGACCACCTGAGGAGTCCAGGAATTAGGTTTAGATGAGGCCATGAGAGTAGAACTCCCAGGATGGGATTGGCGCCCTTGTAAGAAGAGGAAGAGACCCCAGAGCTCACTCTCCACCAAGGAAGGACCGGAAAAAGGTGGTGTCTGCCTGCCCAGGAAGAAGACCCTCACCAGAAAGAGAACCAGCCAGCACCTTCATCTTGGAGTTTCCAGTCCCCAGAACCACGAGAAGGAAATGCATGTTGTTCAAGCACCCCAGTCTACAGCATTTTTTTACAGCAGTCCAAGCTGGGTAAGACCAAGGACATGGAAACTGAGCTAAATGTTGTCAGAAGAAAAGAAAGAAGAGAAGAAAAATAAAAAACAATAGGGCTGTTGGATTTAGTTATTTAAGGTCACAGACACCGTAGTGAGATAAGCTTTCTGGAGAGTTATGAGTGGGAAGTCAGACTGCAGTAAATAGAGGGAAAGGTAGAGAGAGAAAGCCCAGAGAACACATGAGGATGGAAGCAGAGTGATGGAGAGGTGCCTGGAAGACCCCGTGGAGGGTTGGTGGTCTTCCCTTACGGTCCATCTTCTTGGTCATCCAGAATTTAACACCCTGCTGGTGAACATCACTTGATGATGTGTCTGCCTCCCCAGTCTTATTTCTGTCTATTGCCCCAGTGGTGCCTAATACAGAAGAGCTGACCAATAAAACAGGGAGGATTTTAGTTTCTATTTGTCTGTATGACAGGTTGTGTCTGGGTGAGAGGACCCCCTGCCCACCCACCCCCAGGACAGAGTACACACTATGTGGCCTATTTCCACGGCATTTAGAAGGAGGTGGCTATGTTCCTCCATTTAACAGAAAAGCTCAGCCACACGGGGAATTCATTGTTCTTCCCACCATATGGGCTGGTGCTGACAACAACCGGGGGAGACTCTGCTGGCTCCCACGAGCCCCAGGATGTGTGAGAAGTGATGTAGAGCAAGGGTAATAACACAGCAAGACTGGGAAGGAGCCTAGCATTCTTGCTAAGTCCAGACCCCAAAGATCCAATCTTTGCTGCCATGGCAACAACTGTCACAGACCCTGGGGCTATCTGTACAACATTCTCTCAAGGATGCATTTGCTGAAACTTCCCTGGTGGTCCAGACGTTAAGACTCTGCCTACTTTACTTGTTTATTTTTATAAAGAGTCGGACACGACTGAGCGACTTCACTTTCACTTTTCACTTTCATGCATTGGAGAAGGAAACGGCAACCCACTCCAGTGTTCTTGCCTGGAGAATCCCAGGGACGGGAGAGCCTGGGGGGCTGCCGTCTATGGGGTTGCACAGAGTCGGACACGACTGAAGCGACTTAGCAGCAGCAGCAGCCATGCTGTACATCACATCGCATGACTTCTTTCTTTATTTTACAGCTGGAAGTTTGAACCACTCAGTCCCCTTCACCTGTTTTGCCCACCCTCACTGTCCTCCCCTCTGGTAATCATCAGTCTGTATCTCCGAGTCTCAGTCTGTTTCATTTGTTTTGTTTCTTAAACTCCACCTATATGTGAAATCATACAGCGTTTGTCTTTGTCTAAATTATTTCATGGAGCATAATACCTTCAAGGTTCATAAAACTCTCAGAAGAAAACACAGGCAGTTAGTTCTTTGACATCAGTCTTAGCAATATATATATATTTTTTGGTTATGTCTCCTTGGGCAAGGGCGACAAAAGCAAAACTAAACAAATGGAACAGCATCCAACTGAAAAGCTTTTGCACAGTGATGAATGAAATCAAATTTATACTTTAAGGCAGGACAAAGAAAAATTAAACATAAAATGCTCTCTGTGTGTGCCTGTGGGCCTCTGCCCTCCCTCCCTAATATGCAGTGTGCATCTGTGTTACACATTAACCAGACCTCCTCAGAGAAGGGAGTGCCTGCTCAAGCTTGAAGATCAATTTTCTTCTTTCCTTCTGATGCCAGCAATGAACTTCTGAAAAGAAAGACATTCTTTCCCAGCTCTGTAGGGGGTCATGGTAACTTGCTGCTCACTTGATACCCATGCTTTCCTGGACTATGAGTCTTTGGTGAACTTTATGTAAATATCAGTATGTCATCTTGATGAATGATCCTTTATCTAGAAAATGAACATTTTGTGCTTTTGACTTTTAACATGCACAATAGTTCTAAGAACCTCTGAGAGTCTGTCTCCTGGCTTATTGACCTCAGTCAGGCCTGAACAAATTTACCTGATTTTATTCTAAACTTGATTGCTAACTGAGTTTTTGAGGACAACAGCAAAGGAAGCCGTCAACAAAATGAAAAGGTAACTTGCTGAATGGGAGCAGATACTTGCAACCAAAATCTGATGAACTGATACCCAAAATAGACAGGGACTTCCCTGGGGGTCCACTGGTTAAAACCGGAAGACTTTGAACATTGGAAGACTTTGGACATTGGAACTTCCCCTGCCAATGCAGGGGAGTGGGTTCAATCCCTTGTTGGGGAGCAAAGATCCCACATATCTCATAGCCAAAATATAAAACAGAAGCAATATGGTAACAAATTTAATATAGACTTTAAAAATGATCCACGCCAAAAAAAACTTTAAAAAATTAAAACAAAACAGTAATAAAAATATATAAAGAACTCATACAACTCAATATAAAAAAAAACAAAAACTATTTTTTAAATGGGCAGAGGATCTAAAGGGATATTTTTCCAAAGAAGACATACAGGTGGCCAGCAGGCACATGAAAAGATGCTCAACATCATTCATTTTCAGGGAAATGCAAATCGAAACCACAGTGAGGTACCACTTCACCTCTGCCAGCCTGGCTATCATACGAAAGACAAAAAAATAACAAGTGCTGGTGAGGATATGGAAAAAAGGGAACACTTATGCACTGTTCCTAGGAATGTAAACTGTGCAGCCACTATGGAAAACAGTATAGAGGTTTTCAATAAACTAAAAATAGTACTATATGATCCAGCAATTTTACTTCTGGGCATTTATCTAGATAAAATGAAAGCAGTGATTGAAAAAGATATACGCACCTCAACATTGATTGCAGCACTATTTACAAAAGCCAAAATATGGAAGCCACTTAAGTACCCATTGATAAATGAATGGATAAAGAAGGTGTGGTCTATATACACAATGGAATATTGTTGTTGTTTAGTTGCTAAGTCATGCCTGAATCCTTTGCAACTGCATAGACTAGCCCACCAGGCTCCTCTGTCCATGGGATTCTCCAGGCAAGAATACTGGAATGGGTTTTCATTTCCTCCTCTAAGAGATCTTCCTGACTCAGGGATTGAGCCCTCATCTCCTGCATTGGCAGGCAAATTTTTTACTGCTGAGCAACCTGGGAAGCCTGGACAGAATATTACCCAGTCATAAAAAATGAAATTTTGCCATTTGTAATAACAGCAGTGTCCTTTCATTATCCCTAAACCTTGCTTATGAAAAAGCTAAAACTCACTAGTTTCATACTTTCTTTATTCTTTAAAACCTCTTCCCTCTCCTCTGTCTCCCCCACTCTTTGAGTATCAGCTGGCCTCAGTTTTCACAGATAGGACAGAAGCCACCAGACAGGAACCTCCTTGGCATCCACAGACTTGCCTTCATCTGCTCTCGGGCTTTGTCCTCCCACTCTGATCCCATAGGGGAGCCCCCTCAACCCCCGCCTCCCAGTAGCAGTCAGCCCCTCCCCCTGCACCCCACTCCCAGCCTTCTCAGGGTTCTAGAATCCCTCATTATCCTCACCAGCCTCTCCCTCTTTGTTGGATCCATCCTATCAGCCTCCCAACTGCTCAAGTCATTCCTAGACGGAAAAATAAAAAATAAAAAAACTACACACACAAAACAAAAATCCAGCAAGTGAAATAAACAAGAAGCCCTTTTCCTGAAGTCCTTGTGCTCCCCCACCTCCATCACTTCTGGAGAGTTGTCAAGACCTTAGTTCCTCCATCTCACACCCTCCTGCTCACTCCTCTGCCAGCTCCAACCTTTGTTCCCTCCATTACCCCCACCACACTTGTTCGTTCACAACTCTGACATGCTGAGCCCCAGGCTTGCTTATCCACTTATCCATCTGCATTAACTTGCTTTTCCCAGCTCTCGATGGCATCCAACACATCCTCCTTCTTGAAAGAACTTCCCTTGGTGTGGTTGGCACCTTCCCTAAGATTGCCCTCTGCCACTCCATGCCCCTCTTCTTAGCCAGTTCATCCTCCCTCAGGACGTAAACCCTGGAGCCCCCTTATTGCACTCTCTGCTGTCTCCCAGGCATTCAGTCTGCTGCAGGACTTCAGTTACCCACACATCCCCACAATTTTGCCTCTCTTCTGAGCTGAGCTCCCATTCCATGGATCTCACAGAAATCCCCACTTGAGTACCCCACAGACACCTCACACTTGACATGTCAAGTCTGAACCAATGATCGATTGTCCCCAGATCCACTCCTGACCTCAGTGAAGGATTTCTCGGCCCCAACCTCACCTGATGGCTCAAGCTAAAACCCTGAGCACTGTCCCTGGCAGGCCCCTCTCTCGAAACACCCAAAACTAGTTCCCACCAAGTCCCATTTGCTCCACTCAAACATGTCTGAATGTCCCCCTTCTCTTCTTCCATCCTCACCGCCACCTCAGTCCCTCTGAATGGACACCTGTGTCCACATTGCTCTCCTGTAGTTCTCCCCAGGCAGCTTTAAGATGCAAATCTGGAGACTTCCCTGGTGGTTCAATGGTTAGGACTTCCTGCTTCCACTGCAGGGGTTCAGGCTCGATCCCTTCTCAGGGAACTAAGATCTCCAATTCAGGGTAGTGTGGCCAAAAATAATAATAATAATAAAAATGTTTCTTAAAAAGATGCAAATCTGACCAAGTGTCCCTCTTCCTAGAACCATTCTCAGGCCACCCACTGTTTTTAGAATGAGGGCAAAATCCTTGTGGGGCCTCCAAGGTCATTCATGTCTGACCTCTGCTCCCCACTCTGGCTTTATTTCCTGCCATGCCCACTTCTACTCTAGCCCTCCTTCAGCTGCTTCTCTGCTACAAGATGCTCACTGATACCTCAGGACCTTCACATATGCTGCTACCTCCCTCTCTCTAATCCTTGCCTTCTATTAATAACTCCTTCTCACCGTAAGTGTCCACACAAATGTCACTGCCTCCAGGAAGCCTCCCCAAGTGCCCAGATCCTGTTAAATTCTCTTAGACCCCCCTGTGATGCTCCATTATGACACAATACAATTGCAGCCTGATCAATGGAAACCCACTCCAGTACTCTTGCCTGGAAAATCCCATGGGTGGAGGAGCCTGGTAGGCTGCAGTCCATGGGGTCGCCAAAAGTCGGACACAACTGAGCGACTTCACTTTCAATTTTCACTTTCATGCACTGGAGAAGGAAACGGAAACCCACTCCAGTGTTCTTGCCTTGAGAATCCCAGGGACGGGGAAGCCTGGTGGGCTGCCGTCTATGGGGTCGCACAGAGTCAGACACGACTGAAGCGACTTAGCAGCAGCAGTAGCAGCTGCTTGCCGCACAACAGACCAATAATCAAGAGATGAGGTGCTGAGACAAGGAACAGTGACTTTATTTGAAAAGCCAGGTGTCTGAAAAGATGGTGGACTAGTGTCCTCGAGTACCATCTTACCAGGGTCTGGATGCCTATTTTTTATAGAATAGAGAAGGGGAGGAGGGGAGGTGATAAAGTAAAATGGTGAGTCTTGCAAAACATCTCCTGGCTTGGCCAGCACTGGGGACAGGATGTGTTAAATGGGGATGTGTTAATTCCTTCTTTCCTGTAGCCACTCACAGATGGGCAGGGTCAGCGTGTCCCCCTGGGAGATGAACAAAGGCACTTTAGTTTAACATCAGGCAGAGCGGCAGGGTTCGCCGAGGCAGGCCATTATTTGTGCTTATAGCTGTAGACAGCATCCTTTCAGTGATGAGAGTGCCAATAGCAACAGGAAGCTAAGGTTAAAGTAGAAGAAACAGATCCAACATGGAGTCAGGTTTTGTTCTTCTCTGTGGCATGTACACATTTCTTTAATGCAACTCTAACCACTGGATTATACATTTTGTGAGAACACAGACTCTGTCTTCTTTATTCACTGAATCTACGACGGCAACCTGGTAGATACTTGTTAAATGAGTGTGCGTACGTATGTGTGTGTGTGAGAGAGAGACAGAGGCAGACAGAATCAGAGTCAGAGAGAAGAGGGAAGAGGCATATATGTGTATGGGTAGGGAGGGAGAGAGAGAATGAGAGAAATATTTGTCATCCTTTGGCAGGCTTGTGGGGAATATGAAATTACCAGGCACAGGATAAGAGAAGAGCAGACACAAACAACTGGGCTCCCCTCCTTCTTCTGTAGCTAGAGACGGCAGGTCACTGCCCTGCATTCTGAATGTTCAGGCTCTCCGGAGGCAAGTCATCGAAGGGACATTGGCAGTGACCGTGGCAATAGAAATTACAGTAAAGGGTACCCAGAACTCTCGCTCCACTACTGTCTGGCTGACCCTTTTCAATGACAAATTCACCAGCCTTAGGGGAGAGGATAAGACTTGATGACAGAGATTTGAGTGACCTGAGATTTCGTTTCAGCCTCTCTCCTTTCCTACCTCAAGCTCAAAGCTTATCTCTCAGCTCTTCCTGCCTTCCGCTGGCTCATGCCTTCATGGGGGCACAGCTCACTTGAATTAGAACTGCGCCCCATCTGGCAGAAAATGATGAGGTTTGGAGCCTGGAGTCAGAGGATCTGGGGAGATGCCAGTGGTGCCTGGTACTGAGCCCTCATACCCAGCCCCGAGGGGAGCAGGGTGCCGGGGGATTATGAGGCGAGTGGTCCATTTGGGAGCGGGGATCCTTAGGGCTCTGCAGGGGACTGTGGGCTTTTGAGGGCCTCCTGGGAAGCATCCGTCCAGACCCACTCGCAAGAGAGTCAGGAACCACAGACCTAGGATCCGGACTATAATGAGAACTCTGTGAGTCCCGGAAACTCCGTACTCCACCCACCCCTAGCCATTTGTCATTGCCTTCTGCTTGCCCAGAGCATCCCAGGGGCCCCTTAAAGCAACAGTGTGTGCCTGTCTCTGGGGGTAAAGCAGAAGGGAAGCTGGGGCTCAGTCCCACTTCAAGAGGAAGTCTGAAAGACAAGGTGGGATGGGGAGGCCACCCCACTTCTCAGAGGAGTAGCTCCAGGCTTCAGCAAGGATGGGAAAGGGGTTCACAGTAGATGGGGCTCTGCAGCACCAACTTCGTCTTAATCTTCTTGGGGGCAGGAACACACCTCAGCACCAGCTCTCAACACACATACATAACACGCATATACACACACAGACACACATAGACACATATAGTTACATATACACACACACATACACACACATATGCACACATGGGCTTCTCTGGTAGCTCAGCGGTAAACAGTCTGCCTGCCAATGCAGGAGACTTGTATTTGGACATTGTATGGGCTGGGTTATGCTGTGCAAAACGTAACTAACAAATCTCAGTGGCTGAATGCTATGAAATCTTTTTCTTGCTGAAGTTGTCCATGACCAGTAGGGGTCAGCAGGGAGCTCTGCTCCACATAGACCTTCAAGGAGCCTAACTGACAGAAGTTCTACCACATTGCGGCTGTACCATTTGGAGTCCAGGCTTTTCTTTTTTTTCTAATTACCCTTTATCGGAGAATAGTTGCTTTACAACGTTGTGTTAGTTTCTGCTGTACAGCAAGGTGACTCAGCTATGAAAGAAAGTGAAAGTGAAGTCACTCAGTCACGTCCAACTCTTTGCAACCCCATGGACTGTAGCCTACCAGGCTCCTCCATCCATGGGATTGTCCAGGCAAGAGTACTGGAGCAGGTTGCCATTTCCTTCTCCAGATCTTCCCGACCCAGGGATTGAACTCAGGTCTCCCAAATTGTAGGCAGATTTACCGTCTGAGCTACCAGAGAAGTCCAGCTATGTGTATACATGTATCCCCTCTTTTTTAAGATTTCCCCCCCATTTAGGTCATCACAGAGCGCCGAGTGGGGTTCCTTGTGCTCTACAGTTCAGTTCAGTTCAGTCACTCAGTCATATCCTACTCTTTGCACCCCATGGACTGCAGCACGCCAGGCCTCCCTGTCCATCACCAGCTCCCAAAGTTAACCCAAACTCATGTCCATCAAGTCGGTGATGCCATCCAGCCATCTCATCTTCTGTCATCCCCTTCTCCTCCTACCCTCAATCTTCCCCAGCATTAAGGTCTTCTCAAATGAGTCAGCTCTTTGCATCAGGTGGCCAAAGGATTGGAGTTTCAGCTTCAGCATCAGTCCTTCCAATGAACACCCAGGACTGGTCTCCTTCAGAATAGACTGGTTGGATCTCCTTGCAGTCCAAGGGACTCTCAAGAGTCTTCTCCAACACCACAGTTCAAAAGCATCAGTTCGGCACTCAGCTTTCTTTATAGTCCAACTCTCACATCCATACATGACCACTGGAAAAACCATAGCCTTGACTAGACGGACCTTTGTTGGCACAGTAAGGTCTCTGCTTTTTAATATGCTATCTAGGTTGGTGATAACTTTCCTTCCAAGCAGTAAGCATCTTCTAATTTCATGGCTGCAATCTCCATCTGCAGTGATTTTGGAGCCCCCCAAAATAAAGTCTGACACTGTTTCCACTGTTTCCCCATCTTTTCCCATGAAGTGATGGGGCCAGATGCCATGATCTTAGTTTTCTGAATGTTGAGCTTTAAGCCAACTTTTTTGCTCTCCTCTTTCACTTTCATCAAGAGGCTTTTTAGTTCCTCTTCACTTTCTGCCATAATGGTGGTGTCATTTGCATATCTGAGGTTATTGATATTTCCCAGCAATCTTGATTCCAGCTTTTACTTCATCCAGACCAGCATTTCTCATGATGTACTCTGCATATACGTTAAATAAGTAGAGTGGCAATAACACTACTATACAATAGTTGTCTATTTTATACATAGTAGTGTAATATGTCAATCCCAATCTCCCAATTCCTCCCATCCCCCTTTCCCCTCTGGGTATCCATATGTTTGTTCTCTACTAAGTGCCTATTTCTTTTTTAAGATTTATTTTTTCTCTGCCTCACCAAGAAGATAACCACAGAGAAAAGTTGGGGCTTCCTAAAATTCCAAGCTGGCCACAAAGGTCTTCTTATCCTTTAGAGCCTTGCTAAGCTCCAGAGGAAGAGAAGCCTGCAGCATCTCCTTGGTTTCTCCCTGCCTTTCACGGGGAAAGCAGGAAGCAGTTGTTCATCCTTATGGTCTCATTGGGGCTTCCCTAGTGGGTCAGACAGTAAAGAATCCGCCTTATGCAGGAGACCTGGGTTCAATCCCTGGGTCAGGAAGATCCCCTGAAGGAGGAAATAGAAATCCACTGTAGTATTCTTGCCTGGGAAATCCCATGGACAGAGGAGAACAGCGGGCTACAGTCCATGGGGTCCCGAAGAGTCGGACACTACACAGCAATTAAATTGCTACTACTAAGGATCTCATTGCTCGGCCAAGACCCGCGTCTATTGCAATGCGGGCCTCTTTCTGTGACTTTCCTCCAATCCAAAGCAAAGAAGAAGGAAGAAGTCAGGCTATAGAGGAGCAGCATGTCCCTCTTTGGGGGACTTTGGGAATGCCATGGCTGGCCTGACACCTCCCTCCTGCACTTCCTCCGAACTTTGCTCCCTTCTCTGCGTGTCAGGCCCTGAGTGATGCTGAGCATCAACCCCCTTGAGTCTTCCCCTTCAAGCTAAACACCCTGAGTTCTTGACTTGGCAGAACCTAGGGAGGTGGTGGACCAGGAGGTCTGGTGCCACGTGGCCACACATTTGCGATGTCGACTTCAAGAGGAGGAATGTGACACTGGCGGGTCAGGTGGTCGGATGTGGTAGCAATTGCCTCAGATGAAGACTCAGAGAGATGCCCTAGTTCTGGGAGTTGAGACTGAAGTCTCAGTACTTTGGACCACATGCTTAACCTCTCTATACTCTGCATCCCATCATCTGCCAACCAGCTCTCACTTCCTGCCTCCTCTGCCCTGCCTGGACAGATTTCGTAGGAGAAAGGGCCCTACATGCCTTGAGCTGGTCCGGCTGACAGGACCACCATCTCCCTCCCTGGAGCCTCTTGGTTAAGGACTGGGTCATCCATCAGCCCTCTGCAAAATGCAAAGAGGAAGGACGGGCTGGGAACGAAACTTGCTGCCCGCTGCCCTTCCAGCTCACTGAGAGCATGAATCAGCCTGAAGGTCCTGGCCCTGAAGCTCAGCGTTTGGGGAGACGGCGGGGGAGCTGACCCCACAGGCAAGCCTCAGCAGCAGCGGCAGAGAGCCCAGAGCACAGACGGTAACATTACTGCGATTCAAACAACAGCCAGCAGCTGCAGATTTTCCAAAGCTTTCCCTGAAAAGCCGCTTCCTCCACCCATCCAAGAATGGAACGCGAGAGCTGAAGCTCCGGGTGTTCTAGTCCAGTGGAGAAAAGGCGACCAGCGAGAGCGAAGGGCTGGTTCCGGGTCGTGTGCAGAATCCTGCCCAGGAGCCCTTTCCAAGCTTCTCCTGAAGTGACCCCTCTGGTCTTTCCTGGGGGTCTTTAGGTCTCCTCTTCTCAGGTCTATGAGGCAAGCAGCCTTCCTCTGGGCCACGACATGGCCAGACCCGGAGAAGCTCACAGCTGAGCTTTCACAGGCAGACCTCCGCCAGTGCCTAACACTCAGCATGGGAGGCCGGGGCTCCCCCATCCTCACCAAGGTAACAGGCTGACCTCCACACCAGGCACCCCACATGAGCACCCATGTCCTCAACTCAGGCCCATCGCTAAAGACACAGAACCTAAGAAAACAGTGTCCTGCCCGTGTGAACATGCACGCAAGTGAAGAGACAGACCACAAACAAATATACAAGTAAGCACAGCAGGGTTCCCTGGTGGTACTAGTGGTAAAGAATCCGCCTGCCAATGCAGGAAACAGGGGTTTGATCCCTGAGTAGGGAAGATCCCCTGGAACAGGCAATGGTAACCCACTCCAGTATTCTTACCTGGGGAATCTCACAGACAGAGGAGCCTGGGGGCTATAGTCCATGGGGTGGGAAAGAGTCAGAAGTGGCTGAGCAAGCACATCAGGGATAAATGCTACAAATAAACAAAGCAAGGTAAGGGAGACAGTAGAAAGCTCCAAGTTCCTATTTTGCATACAATGGTCACAGGAGGTAGCTGACCTTTGAGCAAAAGATAGAGGAAAGGAGTTATTCTTGTTGATCTCTGATGAAAGAAAGGTCCTAGTAGAGGGAGCAAGAAGTGCAGAGGTCCCTGGGACAGGAAGGATCTGAGGATGCAGAAGAGCTTATTGACTCACGCTGAAGAAGCAGGAGCAAGGGTGGAAGGGGCTGGAGGGGAGGGTAGAAGAGGACCAGAGGGATCTCCTACATCAAAAGACTTTGACTTGTATGCTGAGTGAAATGGAAAATCCATGGAGATTTTTGCAAAGCAGTGGTAGGTTTTGCATCTGTTCGTTTTTTGTTTTGTTTGGGGGTTTTCTTGGCAGCACTGGGTCTTAGTTGTGGCCTGTGGGATCTAGTTCCCTGATCAGGGTTGAATCCAGGCCCCCTGCATTGGGAACACAGTCTTTACCACTGGACCACCAGCAAAGTCCCTGTTCATTTGTTTTAAAGAGACCTTTTGTTTTATTTGTCTTTAAAATATTTATCTATTTTTGGCTGCATTGAGTCTTAGCTGGGGCATGTGAGATCTTGCGTTGTGGCGCAGGCTTCTCTCTAGTTGAGGCCTGAAGGTTCAGTAGTTGCCCCACAGAATGTAGGACCTTAGTTCCCCCACCGGGGATTGAACCCGTGTCCCCAGTTTTGGAAGTTGGACTCTCAACCACAGGACCACCAGGGAAGTCCCAGCAATGGTAGGTTTTTATGGAGGGTAGCTCAGACCACTGCTTGGAGGGGCGGTCAAGTTCTGAATGTATTCTGTAAATAGAACCAGAACTAGTAAGTGGAAAGTAAGAAAATGCATGGAAAATAACTTGAGGATTGGAGGCAGAGAGGAGTCTGTCTTCTGAACCTCCTCACCTACAGCAGAGCTGGTTTCTCTGGCTATGCTCCCTCTGTGGGACTCAAGAGACCACAGTCAACTGAAACCACCAAGCAGCCAGCCACAGACGGCAGGCTGCCTTGCCCTGGCCCGGGGCATTAAGGAACCTTGGGCTGAGAAGGAGCCTTGGAGACCAACTGGTACAATACTCCCCAGCCCCAAGCCTTTTTCTCCCCCAGGGGATCCTCCCAACCCAAGGATCAAACATGCATCTTCTGCATTGGCAGGCAGATTCTTTACCACTGAGCCACTGGGGAAGACTGCTAACAATGTTACGGGTGATTTCAAGCCACCAGTTACTTACACGCTGCCTTGAAATTTTCCAAAAATTTAAAATTGGCTCTTGCAAGCTAGTGCAGGCTTGTACTAGCACCTAGGATACCACTTCCCTCCACTGTCTTGCTGAGCATCTCCTCAGATGGAAAACCTACTGCATTCAGCCATAATCCATCCCATGCTGGGTTAGAGCCAGAGACTTTGGAAATATTTTCCAAGTGTCTGCTTGCGAATCCCACCACTGAAGTGAAAGGATCCCTGGGCCACTGGCAAGAACTGGGAGCCAGGATGCTACATGCCTGCTTCCTGACAAAGCCATAGGGCTTGTCAGCTGCTGCAGACAATGCACTGATACCTGTGAATTACTAGGCACCCAAGGAACAGACTCTGGGCTTTCAGTGGCATCACTGCGGGGGGACAAGCTGATGCCAGTAATGACATCTCCAAACAGGGAAGAGCAGAGCCTGCAGGAGAAGGTTGGTGCCACCCTACTTGTGAAAGTTTTATTTGATCAGTCATGTCCGACTCTTTGTGACCCCATGGACTATAGCCCATCAGGTTCCTCTGTCCATGGGGATTCTCCAGGCAAGAAGGCTGGAGTGGGGTGCCATTTTCTTCTCCAGGGGATCTTCTGCACCCAGGGATCAAACCTGAGTCTCCTGCACTGTAGGCAGATGCTTTCCCATCTGAGCCACCAGGAGGTGATCCTACTTGCAGTCTCTCCAAAGAAGGCAGGCTTCCATGCAAGCCAATTCCAGCACTCAAAGATCCACCAAGTGATGTCCCTGTTGTCATCCTCTCGATTACTAAAGATAATACAAAACTGGGGCTGTAGGGAAAGCACAAACTGTTAGGACTTAGATCGACAATGGTCAGTCAGCATGACAGCAGATCCATCCTCAGGCTTTGGGAGACTATGATGACACTTCAGATTAGTAGTTCCTGAGTTAGAAAGTGAGAACCAGAGGCTACTGGAAGTCAGAATAACACCAGCACTAGAAGAGGTTGTCAGGAAGTATCACTTATCCATTCTAGAAAACATGGAACTTCAGGCAAAATTGTCAGAATAAAAATGACCTGTAAGCAATAAGTGCTTTGGTTTCTTCCAGTATTTTTTCCTATGAATTATCTGCGTAAGCATATACTGTATATTTTAATAAAACTAAAATTAAGATTGTAAGATATATAGCTTATATGCTGCATTTTATCATTTAATATTAAACTAGAAGCATTTTTCCATATTATTCAATATTGGTTTATAATGACTAGATTATCTAGCTTGCTCTATATTCTTTTACTTAGTAATTTTTGAAGTTTAGAATGACACACAGCTTGGTGAACTTCTAATCAGGTGCAAGTGAGTGACACTTAACTAAGTTTGTTGACAGCGACCTCTGAGTTAAAAACTCAGCAGAAACTGAACATCCTTTTACGAGGAATACCACTGATTTGCTCCGGGTAGATGGTGAGTAGGGGCAGCTGGGCAAATATCATTTTTGAAAGGTCAACAGGAGGATTGAGCCCACTCAGTGACACCCTGCTAAGTGGTTTTCCTTTTTATTATTTATTATTTTTAATGGTATTATTATTATTTTAATTTGGCCATGCCATGTGGCGTGTGGGATCTTGTTCCCCAACCAGGAATCAAACCTGTGGCTCCTGAAGCATGGAGTCTTAATCACTGGACCACCAGGGAATTCTGTCATTTACTTTTTAACTCATTATATGGTGCATTTTTAAACTAAGACATTTTTAATAAATCACACCTATCAATCAGTCTTTTATGTTTCCATGATATATTTAGAAAGAACTTCAGAATCTCAGGTTTATGACAAATATTCACCTATATAGTCATCTAATTATTTTTTGGCGTCACTTTTTCACACTTAGTATTTGATGGATTTGGAATTTGCAGCAGGGAACTAGGTAGAAAATCGGCTTCCACTAATCCGATATCATTTTTGGAAAAATGTCTCTATTCTAGCGACTTGAAGCGCCACCTTTTAACACCACAGTTTCCTATGTACTAAATTTAGGCTCTTCGACCTGCTCTACTGAACAGTCATCTCTAGGGCAGTAACATGCTGTTTTAATTACCGTTGCTTTGTGATAAAGGCAGTGTAGTGTGACAGAGGCTTAAACACAGATGCATAGGTTATGGAAGCAGGGTGTCTGCCTCACATCCATAATCCCGCACTTCTAGCTGTGTGATTCTGTTTATCCTACAGAGCCTGCATTTTCTTATCTTGAAGTGGCGGCAATATTATTATCTGCATCAGAAGTATGTTGTGAGCATCAAATTGCTTTAATACATGTAAAGCACTTCCTTAAGTGGTAAGGCTTCAGTCAATGCAGCATTTTATTTATTTACTTATGCATGTATTTATTTACTTATGCATTCTTTTATTTTAACATCCAACAGGCCTAGTTTCTCTTACATTCTTCCTTATCAACATTTTGTTGACTGTTCTGTCTTTACACTTCCACAGGAGACCTAGAATCATTAAGTCAAATGAAAAAGAAGATTCTACTTGGAATTTAATGATGACTGGATTGAATTTAAAGTAAAGAGAATTCGACAAGGTTACAATGTTTTGTTTCTTTTCATCCCAGAGTGAGCACTGCTCTTAAAGAGATTCCAGTCTTCTGTGGCACCCCAGTAGACAGTAGTAGTTTTTAACAAAGTAAAAAGTGTGTGTGTGTGTGTGTGTGCACGCACGTGTGCACCCACGCACTCAGTTGCTCAGTTGCGTCCAACTCTTTTTGACCCCATGCACTGTAGCCCACCAGGCTCTCTGTCCATGGGATTTTTCAGGCAAGAATACTGGAGTGGGTTGCCAAGTCCTCCTTCAGGGAATCTCCCCTACCCAGGGATGGAACCCTGAATTAATGTTTCCTGCATTAGCAGGCAGATTCTTAACCACTGCACCACCTGGGAAGCCCAAGCAAAAGATATTCTTGTGCATTTATCAATATTAACCCGTTAGAAATGTCAGTGAGGAAAAAAAAATCCCATTCTTACTACTAGCAAAACCATAAAAAGTTAAGAATATAAATTTACCAAGTAGACGATATTGCCTGGTAAATTTATACTCCTAGCTTTTTACGGTTTTGTTAGTAGTGAAAATGGGATTCTCCCCTCCTCACCCACTGGCATTTCTAACTGGTTAGTAAATGCAGGAGAAGACTTAATTTGGTATCTTTGTAATCGGCCAGTTCCTTGGAAAAGGCTTCTATTTCATTCAATGTTCAGATTTTTCAGTTAGACAATCACTTCTACTGCATGTAGTCACTGTTTTTCTCCTACCTCCCAATATTTGAAAAGCTCCCTCTCCCATTTCTGGCTTGTTTATAAATGCACAACTTCAGTGTTTTAACCCGCTTTTCCTTTGCTTGTCTAATTGCATTCACCCGACTTTCCAGCTGGCCTCCTGGTCTTGCTCCTAACTTTGATGCAAACGCTGGTCTCACTAAAAAGCATAATGCAGGAAGGAGGATGCCCTGAGAGAGGTGTTCGCTTTCCCATAAAGGAAAAATCTGAAGGGAGAGCTTGTGAAGAGCGATTCAGAAAAGCCTAGGCTGGTGTGTGCGCCGGCAAGGGGCTCCTGGGCCCCCTCCGCGCGGCCCACGCTCTGCTCTGCCCCGGGGGCTGAAGTTTCTCCCTGCGTTTCCGCTTGAACAGCATCCAGCTGCCTCGCCTTTAAAATGCCAGGACGGTCGCCGCTCCGCTCAGAGCCCCCACTCGGCGGCTGGCCGGGTCTCGCCCGCGGCCGCCGGGGCGCTGACTCAGCCGCAGCCCGCCCAGCCCTGCCTGGGCAGCGCCCCCCGCGCCCCGCGCCCCGCGCCACCGTCCAGCACGCGCCGCAGCTGAGCGCACCGGACTGCCTCTCCAGGTAAGCACTGCAGGCGCATCCCGGGTCCCTGCGGGGCTGGGGCGCAGCGCGGTCGGGGCACCGGGGCGTCGCGCGGGGCGCGGGGGGAAGAGGGGTGGTCCCCGGCCGCGGAGCCAGCCGGCCGGCCGCGCGCAAAGGATCTGCTGGAGGAGATCCGCCACCTCGGGGAGACCCGCACGGCCACCCGGGGCCAGGACCCCTTCCGGTGGCACGGCGCCCTGGGTGCGCCTGGGTGGACAAGGGAGGCCGGACCGGCGCCGGCAGGTAGCAGCAGCTTGGGGCGGCCGGGGTGGGAGCCGCGCCGGCTCTGCGTTGCAGCAGTCCGTGTTCGGCTGCGGGGCTCGGGTCTCTAAAGCCTGAAAGAGCGCTGGCCTGTGTTCCAAGCACCGTCACTCCCTCGAGCTGTACCCTCTCCCTTGGGGTCCTCAGCGCCTCTCCAAGGAGGGGTTTAGGGAGTCTGAGTTGAAACTGAATCAAAGTTGGAAATTTGTTCTCCTCAAGTTCATTGCTTAAAATTCAGCCCCTTCTTGTGGCTGACAGTAACCTGGAACAGATCCTTCTCAGTGTAGCTGATGAAGGTCACATTAGATGTAACTTTCTGGGGAAAGTTCTGTCGGCGGCAGCCTGTCTAAAATGTCAAGGCTCGCTCTGATTTTGTCCTCATCTGCAGCCTCATACAACGTTTCAGATATTTTTTTTCCCACGTCACTGTAAAAGTGGAGAATGTGTCTGGGTGATTTGAAGGGGTGGGAGGCAGAACGCATTAGGGAACTGAATTTTATAATCGTCTCTTGGCCCATAAGGAAGGTTCTGGAAAGGAAAACCTGTCAGGAAAGACCAAGGTGATCCACCTTCTCACTAGATGCTCAGTAAGGTCATCGTGTGGCTTTGGATCCAGAAATGAAGTCCCAGGCAGGGTCTCCAGTCTGTCTTCATGTTAGTCCACTTCTGCATCAACTTGCAGCGTCTTCTTCATCACCATGGGGGTTTACCTGAGCCTCCCCAGAATCCAGTCAGAAAATCAGTGTCTAGGATGCAATCTTACTCCTTTCCATAAAGTGTGGATCCAGTCAATTAGGGGTTCGATGCCTTGAGTCTCCTGCCCTTTCCCTCCCTCTCCCTAATCCACCACTTGAGATGAACTGTAATGACCTGATCTGTGGTCTCTGCAAAGCTGCACAGTGGATTTAGGACATCAGAAAGTCCAACATCCAAGGCCTTTGATGTGATTTACAAACTGGATTTGGATTACAACTACATTTACAGGGATTGCTCAACGTAAGACGTGTAATAGCTTTGAGGACACATGAGAAGAAGGAAAATTGTCAAGTGCAAACTTACCCTGGATATCTATTCTGGAAGCTATGACTTCACACTTATCCGAAAGAGATATTGTGAGTAAGCTGTCAGTTATTGCTGTATAATCTTTAATATATTCTTATTCCAAGTGATTAATTTCCCAGTCACTTTTTTTAGTTGTGTTTAATATTTCTGAACGCCATTCAAGTAACAAATGCCTGAAGTATAATGTATCTCTGCACCCAAATATGTTTGAAAATTTACTGCAAATTTCCAGCCATTAGATCGTTAAGATGTACATTTTAGACAGACAAGGTTATGGTAAAATAAAGGGTTTTAAAAGCAGTATGAACCTGAATTAGCCTGAAAAGAAATGTTCTATTAACTGCTTGAAAGTTGTGATTTAGAGGACTATCTGTCATTCTGGTGTATTTTCTTACAGGGTTAATGAAAAAGGCAGCCATTCCAAATATAATGCCCTGCTTGTTATTCTTTCTCCAACAAATATTTACACTACCAGGCCACACCATCACAGCACAGACTCAAAAGCTGCAGTCTAAGGTGGTTTGTGTAGTGTCATTTAGATTCGACAGTATTTCTACGATGTAAGTGGAAAATGAAATGGTATCAAGGAAAATGTCCCTAAATTATCCTGTCTGGCCACAATAGAGAGAACAGTGTTTATAAAATTGGCAAGATTCCAAGACTCTGAGGCTAGTGCTATAATAAGTCCTGATGTGGAGAAAGACCGGAAAGGTTCTGAATTTTGGCATCAGAGGCTCTGGAATTGGTCCATGTCAGTGAATTTTTTAGATAACTGAAGTTCACATTAAAACATCAAACATGGCAACATTTTCAACTATTTGACTTCTTTTGGAAGGAAATATTCCTCAATTGCGTTCTGTGCTTCTTATGATCAAAAAGCTTGATCGTTCTTGATGACTGGGGAGCAGTCCTGTGAAAGTCAATTATCTTGTGTCCATGCGAGAGAAGGAGCCTGGAGGTCTGTGTCTGATAGATCAGCATTTAGTCCCTGCTCGATGACCTTAATTTCATTGAGATGCCTTTTTGAGCTTCTGTTCTCACATTCATAAAATCACAGGAGAAGCCATACCTAAAAGTCAGTTCCATTTGCTGGGCACTCACTCTATGCTAAGCATTTTCTACCTGCTGTCATTTAATTCCCAGAGTAACGATTATCATTCCCATTTTGCTGATGAGGAAACTTAAGATCAGAGAAGCAACTTGAATTACTCAAGTTTAATTCAGGGTAGGAGAGCTGTTCTTCCAAACAGAGATCATTTGATTTTGAAACCTATATTCTTCTCACCTATCATATGAAGTTGCTAAAAGAAAATCACTCCTGATGTAGAGTCAGCACTCACACACACACACACACACACACACAAATATATGTATGTATATATATATATACACATATATATATATACACACATATATATATAGTTTCACTTAACTCTGATGACCAGTTCCACATTGTGACGGTGTAGTTAAATGAGGTCATTCACATTTGAGCCTGGGAAGTGGTCCCTCTGTAACTGGTCTCTGCTACAGTCAATTATTACTCCAGGGAATAGTCTAACTCCTTCTGAGACTCTTTCCCTGTTTCAGACTTAGGAAGCTATTGCCTTCTTTGCTGGGTTGTTGTGGAGATCATATTTGGTGATATATATGAAAGAGCCTAATACGTAGTGCGTGCTCAGTCACTCATTCATGTTCAACTCTTGGCTCTGGTGAGCCCATGGACTGTAGCCCACCAGGCTCCTCTGTCCATGGGATTTCCCAGGCAAGGATACTGGAGTGCATTGCCATTTCCTCCTCCAGGGATCTTCCCAACTCAGGGATCGAACCTGGGTCTCTTACATCTCCTGCTTTGGCAGGCAGATTCTTAACTACTGCACCAGCTGGGAAGCTATGTATCTGCTGCATTGCAGGTAGGTTCTTTTGCCGCTGAGCCATCAGGGAAGCTTCTCTAACACATAGTAGGTGTTTACAAAGGAAGTCCTTGTGGACCTCCCCTTCCAGAGTCTGCTTCTAGCTTCACCAGGGACTTCAGTGCTCCATGGATTTCCTCTGTGTGTTCTCTTTTAAAAACGGTTTTTTTTTCTTTTTTCTCATTTTTTGGCCTCACTGTACAGCATGTGGGATCTAAGTTCCCCAACCAGGAATGGAACCCACATCCCCTGCAGTGGAAGCACAGAGTCCTACCCACTCGGCCACCAGGGAAGTCTCTCCTGTGTGTTCTTGAAAACATGCCTCTGTGCTGGCCATTCCTGAAGGTGGCCCATCCAGGAATGATGATGCTTCAAGTCCTCCAGATGGAGCCCCCTTGGAAAACTTTATTTCAGGGGGAACATAGAGGAACAGCATTCTAGCTGGGAAGAGGTTAGGGTGGGATCCCTGATCCCAGCATCCCCAGCCTGCCTCAGCCATCTAAGAGGCCCCTCTTGTAGCATAGCAGGGGCTCCCAGCCAAACAAGCGTCCTTCGTGTGCATGCAGCCTGCCCCCTCTAGTCATGTCCTGCCTGCCTGTTGGTCTAGGGACAGAAGAGGGAATGTGCCCCTATGTCTCAGCAAACAACTGGCCTCAAGGCACACATTTCATGTTCAGTATGTATTCTTGCCTGGGACATCCCCTGGACAGGGGAGCCTGGTGGGCTACAGTCCCTGGGGTTGCAAAGAGTTGGACATGACTGAGCAACTAAACCACCGCCACCATTAATTTATACTCCGTTCTGGGAATTTTTAAATATTTTGAAATTCTCTTGATATTTTTATGCCTTAAGTATTTTTTATTAAAGCTTTCTTTAAAATATTTATTTTTGGGTGTGTTGGGTCTTAGTTGGCTCAGTAGTGTGGCTTGCAGGCATCACTGGCCCCTGGCATGTGCCATCCTAGTTCCCTGACCTGGGATTGAACCCATGTCCCCTACATTGAAAGGTGGAATCATAACCACTGGACCACCAGGGAAGTACCTAGTTTAAAGTGTTTTTAAGTATTTTATCCTACTACATAATGCAACTTTGTGTTACTATAAAGCAAGATAGCCCACTACCAACACCACTCCTGGAAGAGGTAACCTTCTGTTCTGGGTCACACTCTTGCATCCTCTGTGGTGTGCATGCCCCAGGGAGGGAAGCCAGGCTCCAGAAGGGTTTGGATCCTTCCTCTAAAAGGTCTGACTCCTAATGCCTCAGCTCATAGAACGCCGCAGACTCCAGAACAGCATTTCGTCCTCAACCTTGGGACAGCATGACACAAAGAAACCCTGAGGTTCCCCTGCAGACTGAACAAGATCCAAGAAGCAGTCACTCCTGCAGTCCACGTCCGTGGCAGACACGGGGGTTGAAATATGATGCTCTTCCCACGAACATGAACATGGCCATGAATTTTCATGCTCAGGTGGCCATAACAGGTTGGCCAGAGGTGACATCTATTTGTAATCCAACGGTTGGCATTGACAGCCAACAGGCGTCCTGGAAGTGCATGGTCTTCATCATCACAGCCAGCTCTCTTTGGCTACACTGACTTCTCCTTGGCTCAGGTTGAGCTCCTTCTGTTCTAGAAGCTGCAGATTGGACACATCCGTCATGCCTCCTCTGCTTGCCCGGAGCAGACATCGCTGATCAATCATGACATCCATTCCCAAGCAACCAGAATGAGGCCTCAGAATCCTCAACAACTGCCTGGAGTTGGCTCATAAAATGGTATTTCACTGGGCACTGTAGACTAGTAAAAGACTCTGAGGAGTTTTAAGACCCAGCGGTAAGATGACAGGGCTTCCCAGGTGGCGCAGTGGTAAAGAATCTGCCTGCCAGTGCAGGAGATGTAAGAGACACAGGGTTCGATCACTGGGTTGGGAAGATCCCCTGGAGGAGGGATGGCTACCCAGTCCAGTATTCTTGCCTGGAGAATCCCGTGAACAGAGGAGCCAGTGGGCTACAGTCCATGGGGTCTCGTGAGCTGGATGTGACTGAGCACATGTACACAAAATAAGATGACAGCCCCCTCACCATTCCTTAGGCCCCTCCTATAAGCCCTGGGGACAGTGACAAAAACCTATCCCTTCGCAGCTCAACATGTCCCCAGACTTGCTAAGATGGAAGTGCCAGCTCTAGGAGGTAGCCTATCAATCCTGCTGATACAGTGTTGCCGGTGGGCCTTGCGGAGGTCACCTGTGCCCACCTTGGGCTGCCTGCATTGAATCAGTTGTGGCTTGTGCAACCAGGACACCTGTGTTAATTTCCTAGGGTGTCATGATAAAGTACCACAGGCTGGGGGTGGGGCTTAAACAACAAGAACTTGTTTTCTCTCAAGGCTGGATGTGAGAAGCCTGGGATCCAGGTGTCAACAGGGCTGGATTCCTCTGAGGCTTCTCTCCTTGGCTTGAAGACAGCTGCCTTCTCCCTGGGTCTTCATTTCGTCTTCCCTGTGTGTCTGTGTCCTAGTCTCTTCTTATAAGGACCCCTTGTGTGTGTGTGTGTGTGCACGCTTAGTTGTGTCCGACTCTTTGCAGCCCCATACGCTGTAGCCCGCCAGGCTCCTCTCTCCGTGGGGTTTCCCAGGCAAGAATACTGGAGTGGGTTGCCATTTCCCACTTCAAGGGATCTTCCTGACTCAGGGATCAAACCCTCGTCTCCTACACTGAGGCAGATTCTTAAGCGCTGAGAAGCCCTGTAAAGACCCCAGTCATATGGAATTAGGGTCTACCCATATGGCTTCCTTTTACCTTTGTTACCTCTTGAAAGGCCCACATCTCCAAATAGAGTCGCATTCTGAAGTTCTGGGAGTTAAGGTCTTGAACCTATGAATTGAGGGGAGCGGGGGACACAGTTAAGTTCATAACAACATCTGAGGGAATGATGTTTGAACTTGACCCGTTTGAGAGGGTGTGGTCCAGGCTGGCACAGCAGTGAGGCCCCGTACAGAGGACCAGCCTCTGTACCAAGCCCCAGGAGGGCATGGGTGGACCTGAATCCAGACCTCCATCAACTACAACAGTTGCTCAGCTTCCAAGACAGCCCTCCTGGGAATTCCCTGGTGATCCAGTGGTTAACAATCCACACTTCCCTTGCAGGGGTGTGGGTTTGATCCCTGGTTGGGAAACTAAGATCCTGCATGCCTCACAGCATGGCCAAAAAAATAAAAAATATTCTTTCCAAGATGGCCATCCTGTTGGAAATAGTCTGCTCCTTGTATTATTTTTCAAGATAGATTTGATATATTTTTTTAAGATTTATTTATTTATTTTTGGCTGTTCTGGGTCTTCGTTGCTGCTTTGGGGGCTGCAACTGGGGGCTTTCTCCGGTTGCAGAGATTGGGGGTTACTCTTTGTTGCAGTGCACAGGCTTCTTATTGGAGTGGTTTCTCTGGTTGTGGAGCACAGGCTCTAGGCAGGCGGGCTTAGTTGCTCTAAGGCCTGTGGGATCTTCCCGGACCAGTAATTGAACGTGTGGCTCCTGCATTGGGAGGCTGAGTCTTAACCACTTGACCACCAGGGAAGCCCTCCCCTCTCTTATTAACTAATGCTCAGCAGGGGTGCTCCTGTCCAGTGGACCAGTGGACTGGCCACATGGACATTCTGGACTCAACTCCCTGCAGGAGACCTGGATTCCATCCGTATCAACCACAAGGCAGAATTGTTTGCTGATGATCAAAGCATGTGTCTCCTGTCCCTGTGCCCCAGTTAAAACATTAAATTATTCATCTCAGTGTCTATAAAAGAATGGAGAAATGTGGGTACCTTTAGCAAGCTCAGCTTCGAAAATCCTGCCTCTCCCTGGTGGCCACATCTCCAAGCGAGCAAGGACATTATCATTAATTGATCTACATGCTCAGTGGATTCTGATTCTCCTGAAACCTGTCTTCTTGTTCAGCAATTTCTCTGATTTCTGAGAATGCTCCTTAGAAAGTGTTGCAGGTTGCCATTTCCTCCTCCAAGGGAACTTCCAGACCCAGATATCGAACCCGTGTCTCCTGTGACTCCTTCACTATAGGCAGATTTTTTACCACCTGAGCCATGATTTAAACCATGGACCCCCACCAAGCCCCAGCTCATTCTGTCTGGACAGAAGCACAAACGTCCTCTCTCTCCTTCTAGACCCAGAGAGACACGTTCACTCCCCCAGTGGACATCACTCAAGGCATCTTATGATTTCCTGCTTTCCACTAAAGTGACACAGCCGATTGTCAGCACCGCCTGTAGCCAAAGCTTTGCTGTCCAGGCTGACATGGCTTCAATCTCCTCTACCCCAGCCCTGGAAAAATCACAGAAGGACAAACAGTGGAGGCCGTGTCTGGAAAGAAATCTGTGCTTCTAGGTCTTAAATGACTGTGTCTTTGACCGTTACTTCTTTATCAGCAAAGTCCTGTTTCAATCTATTGCTCCCATATCAATCTATGTGTGTGTGCATGCACACTGAGTCGTGTCTGACTCTTTGCGACCCCATGGACTGTAGCCCACCAGGCTCCTCTGTCCATGGGATTCTCCAGGCAAGAATACTAGAGTGGGTTGCCATGCTCTCCTCCAGGGGTTCCTCCCAACCCAGGGGTTGAACCTGAGTCTCTTGTGTCTCCTGCACTGACGGGTGGGTTCTTTACCACTAGCACCACCTGGGAAGCCCTCATGATCCTTATTTCTCCTGAATTAGAGATCCCTTAAGATCCTGCATGTCCTCCTCAGAGAGGCAGGTCTGGCTATGCCTACCTGGGGAGCAGACAGCTACGAGCCCAGCCTCTCGTAGTCAACCCTCCCTTTGTCAGGCTGCCCCTCCCTGTGGTTCGGTTTATTGGGACTAAAAAGAGGAGGGACTTTCCTGGTGGTTCAGTGGTTGGGACTCCACGCTCCCATTGCAGGGGGCTGCAGGTTTAATGGGCTTCCCTGGTGGCTCAGTTGGTAAAGAATCCACCTGTAATGCGGGAGACCTGAGTTCGATCCCTGGGTTGGAAGATCACCTGGAGTAGGAAATAGGAACCTATTTCAGTATTCTTGCCTGGAGAATCCCCATGTACAGAGGAGCCTGGCGGCTTATAGTCCTTGGGGTCACAAAGAATTGGATATGACTGAGAGACTTAGCACAGCAGGTTCAATCCCTGGCCAGGAAACTCAGATCCCACATGCTGCATGGCCAAAAAATAAAAATAAATAAAATAAGAATAATTAAATTTTTTTTTAAATAAATACTTAGAAAAAGAATAATAAAAAGATGGCTGTAGGGTCTATTGATTTTGACACATCATTCAACAGTGTGTCCCCCACCGTCCTGAGCTTGGGTCTTTTCACATAAATTCTCAGGCCTCATCTGTTCACTTGACTCTGGCTTGCTGGTCTCAGAGAAGAGAAGGCATTAGTAGGGTACGAGAAGATTGCTTTGTGTTCTGCAGAGAACAAGGACTCTAAACAGAGAAAGGTAATTAATAATTAATGATCTGGACTTATCTTCTCATTTCCCACACCCTTCGTGACTGGGATGTGAAATTCAACCAGGTGCTAAGTGGTGGTCCCTGCATGAATGTGGGGACCCAGAGGATGGACAGTGTGCAGCAATGCACTCCCTCTAAGGCGGGCTCCTCCCACTACCCAGATGGTCCGGAGTATCAGACTCTTCCAGCACCTGTGGCTCTCCACCAGGAAGGAGCCGGTAACACACACTTGTACAAAGATGCTCTCCTGTGTTCCTGCTCTATGTAAGCTGGCAGCTCTGAGAGACGGGGGTCACCCACCCCATTCTTGAGAGGAAGCACAGAGACCCACCCAGGCCCCCTCACTGGTCACTAGTCAGCAGAGCCCAGTTTGAGACAACCATGTCTACATCCCATCTCATTTCATGGGCTCCCAGTTGGGAGGCATTCTTTACCCCAGGGGGGCAGGAGAGAGATGCTTTTGCAACTGGAATTTTGCAGGAAAGGAAGGAAAAGAGGTAACGACACTAAGGAGTCTGGATTCTCTTTTTTATTAATTTTTAAGTCTTAGCTGCAGCATGAGGGGGTCTTTGATCTTTCTTGTGGCATGCAGGATCTTTTTGTTGTTGTCATTGCAGCATGTGGGATCTAGTTTCCTGATTAGGAATTGAACCTAGGTCCCCTGCATTGGGAGTGCAGAGTCTTAGCCACTGAACCACCAGGGAAGTCCTGAGTCTAGATCCTCTTAATATGTCACTGCCTACCTGGTCCTAGAGAATATCCCTGGCCTCTTGTCCAATGTATTTACTGCAGCTCTTGGGCACTGACCTGTGAAGACTCTGCCATTGGTCCCACCCAGCCCACTCCTCTTCACTCACCCATCCAATGGCCACCCATGCTATCTCTTCTAGGCCTTCTGAGACATGGCCCAGAGAACAAGCCAAGGTGGCAGCGAACCAAGGAAGTTTTGTGGGTGGTGAAGTGTCTGCTACCCATCGGGTTGCTGGGACAAATATCAACAGCCTCAGATATGCAGATGATACCACGTTAATGGCAAAAAGCGAAGAGGAACTAAAGAGCCTCTTGATGAGGGTGAACGAGGAGAGTGAAAAAGCCAGCTTAAAGCTCAATGTTAAAAAAAAAGCCAAGATCATGAATTCTCATCCAATCTCATCACTTCATTGAAAATAGATGGGTAAAAGGTGGAAGCAGTGACAGGTTTTCTCTTCTTGGCCTCTAAAATCACTGTGAATGGTGACTGCAGCCATGAAATTAGAAGATGATTGCTTCTTGGCAGGAAAGCTATGACAAACCTAGACAGCGTATTAAAAAGCAAAGACATCGCCTTGCTGGCAAAGGTCCGTATAGCCAAGGATATGGTCTTTCCAGTAGTCATGTACGGATGTGAGAGCTGGACCATAAAGAAGGCTGAGCACCGAAGAATTGATGTTTTCAAACTGTGGTACAGCAGAAGACTCTTGAGAGTCCCTTGGACAGCAAAGAGATCAAGTCAGTCAATCCTAAAGGAAATCATCCTTGAATATTCATTGGAAGGACTGATGCTGAAGCTGAATTTCCAATACTTTAGCCACCTTATGTGAACAGCTGACTCATTGAAAAATACCCTGATGCTGGGAGAGACTGAAGGCAAAAGGAAAAGTGGGCAACAGAGGATAGGACGGTTGGATGGCATCACCAATTCAATGTACATGAACTTGGGCAAACTCCCGGAGATGATGAGGGACAGGGATGCCTGGCCTGCTACAGTCCATGGGGTCACAAAGAGTCAGACATGACTTGGCAATTGAACAAAACCCATTGGAGGGCTAGTGCCACATGTGTAACTTCTCCAGTGTATGTTGGAGAGATCTAACTTTGCTTTTACCAAGCTGGGAGCACTTACTGCAGCCCTTGATAACCATGCCACACGGGAGACCCTGGAGGCTCCTGAAGCCAGGCCTTGCTGACTGTGCTGACCCACACCTGTCCAGGGAAATGGGCAAGTGAACTTTACACAGCCTCTTTCTGGAGTGAAGAGGAGGTGGCTGAAAGGAACTGGAGGATTGGTGGATGGAAGCTGCAGCTCATGTGGTCACAGATGAAATCTTTGCCAAGTCCAAGGCTCTTGACCTCACTGTGTAGCAAAGATTGCATGTTCTGCAGGCTTGTGGACACAGTGGGGGAAGGACAGGGTGGGATGTATGGAGAGAGTAGCATGGAAACTTATGCCTTACCATATGTAAAATAGATAGCCAGTGGGCATTTGCTGTATGAGGGACACAGGGAGCCTAACCTGGTGCTCTGTGATGACTAGAGGGGTGGGATGGGGGTGGATGGAGTTGGGAGTAGGGGGGAGGTTCAAGAGGGAGGGAACATATGTGTATACTTATGGCTGATCCATGTTGATATATGGCAGAAGCCAACACAATATTGTAAAGCAATTAAAAATAAATGTTTAAAAAAGATTGTACGTTCTAACTCACAGTCTACTTCTTTAAGCAACATGTGCCTCTCAAGAGCAAAATCACGTACCTCCAGATGTTGGGCAGGAGATGTGATGACTGAGGGAGGCTGGATCCAAGATGATAGGGAGTGGTGAGGACTATGGAAAATGAGACTCGGGAACAGTCTGAAGGAGACACTGACGGGGGACTTCCCTGGTGGTCCAGTGGTTAGAATCTGCCTTGCAATGCAGGGGACGTGGGTTCAATCCCTGGTCACAAAACTAAGATCGCTTACTCCATGGAGCAACTAAGTGCGAGCATGGCAAAGACCGAGCCTATAAGGAAAGATCTCGCATGACACAGTGAAGATTCCACATGCCACAATTAAGACTCAAGGCAGCCAAATAAATAAATATTCTTTTAAAGGTGGGGGACACTGGCAACTTAGCTCTGACTACATGTATGCAAGTTAAGAATCTGCCTGCCGATGCAGGAGCCTCAGGAGACCTGGGTTGGATCCCTGGGTCGAGAAGATCCCCTGAAGGCAGGCATGGCTACCCACTCCAATATTCTTGCCTGGAGAATCCCCATGGACAGAGGAGTGTGGTGGGTTATAGTCCATGGGGTCTCAAAGAGTCAGACACAACTGAACAGCTGAGCACGCATCCACACGTCGCAAGGCAGAAATATAGGTTTAGAGCAGCAGATCTGACAATCTTTCAAAAACAGATTCTGAATCTTATGTAAAATCTCCCAATGGCCAATTCTTTAAAATGAAAGTGAAAGTAAACTCATAGCCATGCTGCAGCCCAAGCATAGCATCTGTGTATGCTCGTCTCCTGCATTGGAAGGCAGATTCTTTACCAATGAGCCACTTGGGAAGCCTTTGAGCATAACGTGTTTTTGCCCAAGTCTACCAGAGGATGCTATTGTGACCTTGGACATAGACACTCTCTGGCGCTGTCTCATGGAGTGGAATATGAGACTTGATTTAGAAAACATACCATTCAGAGCTGTTCTGGAGAGGAGTAGCCAGATGGACCATAGCTTGGCAGCCCAAAGCTGCCCCAGGGTATCGGCCCTGAGACCTATTATTGACAGATGATTCTTGCCTAGGCTCACAGGAGCCCCTGATGGCCCAAGGGAGCCTCTGTAGTTTCAAACTTGCCACCAAATCCCTGAAAACACCCATGCCTAGTCACTCAGTTGTGTCTGATTCTTTGTGACCCCAAGGATTGTAGCCTGCCAGGCTCTTCTGTCCATGAGATTTCCCAGGCAAGAATACTGGAGTTGCCATGCCCTCCTCCAGGGGATCTACCCGACATAGGGGTCGAACCTGAGTCTCCTGGATTAGCAGACGGATTCTTTACTGTCTGAGCCACCAGGGAAGGCCCCTGAAAACACAGTGAAGGACATCTGGAGAGAAGGAGCTCCTTTCAGGACCCGTCCATCTCTCCTGCCTCTCAACAGAGCCAGTCACTTGGAGCGGCCGAGATGCAGTCACAATGCAGCCCCTGCCTCTCTTTAGGGTGTCCCCAAGTCTTCTCAACCTATGTCACATGTAATAGGCTCACAGAGGGACCTGCCTGGATCCGAGTCTTCTCTGAGCCTCGCTTTCCCCATCTATAAAATAGGCACACTAGCTGAATATGTTTATATGTGTATAAAGCAGATTAGAAGAATATTCAGCAGAATGAGGGAACTTATTACTTCTGAGGATTGAGATTATTAATTTTTCTATAGCGTGCAAATTTTCTACAACCATAGAAGTTATCAGAAAAGCATGTAGTGGATATTTTTCTATGCCATGTACATATTTCTATAGCATAATGTAAAACTGCTATAAAACATCTTCATATGTATGTATGGTTTTTACCCTAAGTTTTAAAGTGCATTTTCCTACTGTGGGCACTGGGCTTATGTCTTGCTTTGTTTTGTAAGCACTGCTACAATAAACTTCTGAAAGAAGTGAAACTATAAGTTGCTCAGTTGTGTCCAACTCTTTGCAACCCCATGGATTACAGTCCATGGAATTCTCCAGGCCAAAATACGGGAGTCGGTAGCCTTTCCCTTCTCCAGGGGATCTTCCCAATCCAGGGATTGAACCCAGGTCTCCCGCGTTGCAGGCAGATTCTTTATCAGCTGAGCCACAAGGAAAGCCCAAGAATATTGGAGTGTGTCGCCTATCCCTTCTCCAGCAGATCTTCCCAACCCAGGAATCAAACCGGGGACTCCTGCATTGCAGGCAGATTCTTTACCAGCTGAGCTACCAGGGACAAACATAAATAATAAATAATAAATACAATATGAATATGAGTCCCTACTCTGCCCACCTCCCAAGAGCATTCTAGGAATGAAAATAGGATGTGGATGTGAAAGTGTTAGATGTGGATCAAGGCAAAAGACAAACCAATATTGCATTTTGTGGATCTGGTTCTTTTTTAAAAACTATTTATTTATTTGGCTGCACTGGGCCTTAGTTGTGGCATGTGGGATCTAGTTTGCTGACCAGGGATGGAACCCAGGCCCCCTGCACTGCAAGCATGGTGTCTTAGCCACTGGACCACCAGAGAAGTCCTTATTTGGAGAAAAAATTTTAACATACCTTGTAAAACAATTCTGAAGTTGAAGGAGGTAATTAAATATTATAATGAACTAATATGAATTAAATATGATTACTATTTTATAGGGCTTCCCAGGTGGCGCTAGTGGTAAAGAACCTACCTGCCAATGCAGGAGACATAAGAGACTCAGGTTCCAATCTCTGGGTCAGGAAGATTCCCCAGGGAAAGAAATGGCAACACACTCCAGTATTCTTGCCTGGAAAATTCCATGGGCAGAGGAGCCTCGTGGGCTACAGTCCATAAGATCACAAAGAGTCAGACTGTCTCATAGGTGAATTTCTTAAAAGTCACTAAAGGTAATAACAGAGTTGTAGTTTATATATCGGAGAAGGCAATGGCACCCCACTCCAGTACTCTTGCCTGGAAAATCCCATGGACAGAGGAGCCTGGTAGGCTGCAGTCCATGGGGTTTTCTAGGCAAGAGTACTGGAGTGGGGTGCCATTGCCTTGAGGTACCATAATTCTCCCTCACTTCCAAGACCTTGACCAAGGGACAGTGCATGAGCACTAAGTCTTTCTGACATAGCAGCTGGTACTGGCCGAATTCCAGCACTTTCCCCTGTAGGGCTGGTCTCCCATGGACCTGTTAGGAAGCAGGACCAAAAGGAGCAGAAAGCCAGGTTTCTCTTGCGGACTTGTCTACATCCCAGGATGTCCGGTTGACTTCGGAATCACGATGCTGGCTGCTAGAAAGAAAATAACATCCATCATTAAGGGCTCCTTGAGCGTTTACATGCTTGTTTTATTTTCCCTTAAATGTGGCATTTGCCACTGATGTTTATATCTTGTACAAAGTGCCGCCAATAAACAGATGTATTATTAAAGAGCTCCCATCAGTGAATCAGTGAGACAAATTAGCATCTAAAATCCTTCTCCCCTTAACAGATGTCTGGAAAGTCCTCAGGACTTCCAGAAGGGAGCCTTCAGTGGAGAGTAGTCTCACTTTACCAGGTGATCAGGAACTGATTCTGCTGCAGAGAGTGTGGCGTGATGTGTTCAGAGCTTCATCGCAGCTTCACGGGTATCAGTATTTCATGCCAGTCCAGTAAGAAATCAACAGGAACCACACAGATTGCTTGGCCAGGCCATTTCAGGCTGGGAAAGCTCCCACACAAGACAGTGGTATGGAGTCCACTTTGGGGAAGTGGGGTATCCAGTCTGCTCAGGGGCCAAGAGACAGGAAAGCACATGGAAAGAGATGGAGAGTGGGAAACAGTGTCCAGCACTGACTGGACTTTGGAAACAGGCTAACCAGTGTTTGCTTAAGGAAGGAGGGACTTCCTTGGTGGTCCAATAGTTAAGACTCCACCTTCCAGTGCAAAGAGTATGGGTTCAATCCCTGCTCAGGGAACTAAGGTCGCACATGGAGTAGTTCAGTTCCATTGCTCAGTCGTGTCTGACTCATTACGACCCTATCCATGGACTACAGCACACCAGGCTTCCCTGTCCATCACTAGCTCCAGGAGCTTGCTCAACTCATGTTCATTGAGTCAGCGATGCCATCCAACCATCTCATCCTCTGTCATCTGCTTCTCCTCCTGCCTTCAATCTTTCCCAGCATTAGTGTCTTTTCCAGTGAGTCAGTACTTCACATCAGGTGGCCAAAGTATTGAAGTTTCAGCTTCAGCATCAGTCCTTCCAAAGACTATTCAGGACTGATTTCCTTTAGGATGCACTGGCTGGATCTCCTTGCAGTCCAAGGGACTCTCAAGAGTCTTCTCCAACACCACAGTTCAAAAGCATCAATTATTCAGTGCTCAGGGCTTTTTTCTTTTTTTTTTCTTTTTCAGCTTTTTTTTTATAGTCCAACTCTCACATCCATACATAACTACTGGAAAAACCATGCTTTGACTAGATGGATCTTTGTTGGCAAAGTAATGTCTCTGCTTTTTAATATGTTGTCTAGGTTGGTCATAATTTTTCTTCCAAGGAGCAAGCATCTTTTAATTTCATGGCTGCAGTCACATTCTGCAGTGATTTTGGAGCCCCCCCAAAAAAGTCAGCCACTGTTTCCATTGTTTCCCCGTCTATTTGCGATGAAGTGGTGGGATTGGATGCCATGATCTTCGTTTTCTGAATGTTGAGTTTTAAGCCAACTTTTTCACTCTCCTCTTTCACTTTCATCAAGAGGCTCTTTAGTTCTTCTTCACTTTCTGCCATAGAGTGGTGTCATCTGCGTATCTGAAGTGATTGATATTTCTCTCGCAATCTTGATTCCAGTTTGTGCTTCATCCAGCCCAGCATGTCTCATGATGTACTCTGAATAGAAGTTAAATAAGCAGGGTGACAATATACAGCCTTGACACACCCCTTTCCCAATTTGGAACCAGTCTGTTGTTCCATGTCCAGTTCTACTGTTGCTTCTTGACCTGCATACAGGTTTCTCAGGAGGCACGTAAGGTCATGTGGTATTCCCATCTTTCAGAATTTTCCACAATTTGTTGTGATCTACACAGTCAAAGGCTTTGGCATAGTCAATAAAGCAAAAGTAGGTGTTTTCCTGATATTCCCTTGCTTTTCGATGATCCAACAGATATTGGCCGTTTGATCTCTGGTTCTTCTGCCTTTTCTAAAACCAGCTTGAACATCTGGAAGTTCACAGTTCACTTATTGCTGAAGCCTGGCTTGGAGAATTTCAAGCATTGCTTTACTAGCATGTGAGATGAGTGCAATTGTATGGTAGTTTGAACATTCTTTGGCATTGCCTTTCTTTGGGATTGGAATGAAAACTGACCTTTTCCAGTCCTGTGGCAGCTGCTGAGTTTTCCAAAGTTGCTGGCATATTGAGTGCAGCACTTTCACAGCATCATCTTTTAGGATTTGAAATAGCTCAACTGGAATTCCATTACCTCCACTAGCTTTGATTGTAGTGATGCTTCCTAAGGGCCATTTGACTTCTCATTCCAGATGTCTGGCTCTAGGTGAGTGAACACACCATTGTGGTTATCTGGGTCATGAAGACCTTTTTGTATAGTTCTTCTGTGTATTCTTACCACCTCTTCTGAATATCTTCTGCTTCTGTTAGGTCCATACCATTTCTGTCCTTTATTGAGCCCGTCTTTGCATGAAATATTGCCTTGGTATGTCTACTTTTCTTGAAGAGATCTCTAGTTTTTCCCATTCTATTGTTTTCCTCTATTTCTTTGCATTGATCTCTGAGGAAGGCTTTCTTATCTCTCCTTGCTATTCTTTGAAACTCTGCATTCAAATGGGTATATCTTTCCTTTTCTCCTTTGCCTTTAGCTTCTCTTCTTTTGTCAGCTATTTGTAAGGCCTCCTCAGACAGCCATTTGGCCTTTTTGCAACTCTTTTTCTTGGGGATGGTCTTGCTCCCTGCCTCCTGTACAGTGTCACAAACCTCTGTCCATAGTTCTTCAGGCACTCTGTCTATCAGATCAGATATCAGCACATGGTGCAGGGTGTGGTCAAAAATTAAAAAAAAAAAAGACTCAAAAGCTTGTCGTGACCACCATAAACATGTGAAAGCCAATACAGTGGAGTCTAAAGATCAAGTCAGACAAGCCATGGTTTGAATCTTGCCTCTTTATAGCCAGGGAAACCTTGCTATGCGTGGCCTCTTTATACACAAATCATTGTGGACCATGGAAATCCACCCCAGTAATTCAAACTGAATGTGTTTCCAACTGGACTTCTTCCTGGTCTGATCCCCCAAATGCTGCTGATTCTCAAAGGCCTTAGACTGGAGGGGACATGAAGCCAAGGGTAGGGAGTTGGAGTAGAAAGAGGCAGTGTTCTTTTAAAAAAAAAAACAACAACAAGTTCATGTGTTTATCTATTTATTTATTTATTTGGGTCTGCATGAGTGTGTGCTTAGTCACTCAATCATGCTTTTTCACCCACCTGGGAAGGCCCAAAAGGGTTATGCTCCAGTGAGGCTCGAACTCACAACCTTGGCCTTGCTCTTCATGTACTGCTGTATAAGTGCCATGCACTAACCTACTGTGCCTCTGGAGCTCCTAGCTGTGCTCAAACTGGTCATGAGCATGGCGCCCTCATCAATGAAATTAGCATCCTTATCATAGAGACCCCAGAGCGTCCCCTGGCCCCGTCCACCCTGTGAGGACGCAGTGGGAAGTCTGTAACGTGACAAAAGGCCCTTACTTGTCCATGCGGGTACCCCAGTCTCAGTCTTCCAGCCTCCGGAAGTGTGAGAAATACATTTGTGTTGTTTACACGCCACCCAGTCTGCAGGATTTTGTCATAGCAGCCAGAACAGACGGAGGCCTCAGCAAAAGATAAGTCCATATAGACAGCTGGTTGAGGAATATTATATAGTATTCGCTATGAACCAGACATGTTTCTTTCTTTTTTAAAAATTAATTAATTAATTTGGTTGCTCCGGTCTTAGTTGTAGCACGGGAGAAATTTAGTTGTGGCATGTGGGATCTAGTTCTCACACCAGGGATTGAATCTGTGCCCCCTGCGTTGGGAACACAGAGTCTTAGCCACTGGACCATCAGGGAAATCCCCAGATGCTTTTCTAAGTCTTTGTGTATATATTAATTCTTAGTTCTCATCAGTGCCCCTTGGGGTAGTTAATTCTGCTGTTCCCATTTTGCAGATGAACAAACTGAGGCTCAGAAGGGTTCAACAGCTTGCTCCAGGCCATCGTCATGAGGGGACAGAGATAGGTCCAAGCCTGCAAGAAGAGGAAGGTGTTAGTAGAGTGGTGCTGTGATGTTGGGGGGTGGGGGGTGGGGGGTGGGTGGAGGGCTATCTAACTACCGAACTATATGAGGGCACCTCTGTGTGGCCAGGAGCAACAAACCAGGACGTCCCAGGGAGGAGATCTAACTGGCTAGATGGGCCCTCAGGACAGAGGTCGGGCTGGAACTAGAAACAGGGACTTGGTTTCCCCTGCAGCCTTCCGGAGTGACGTGATGCCACGCACCCCCACTGCTCCATGCCAGACAAGCTTACAACTAGGTTATGCAGATGAACACGAGTTGGGGCAAGCTCATTCTGAGATGCTGAGCTGAAGAGGTCAGTCAGGCTGGCCATTTCCTCTCCCTGGGAAACACATGTGCACGCAACATGGCCAAAAGATCAAGAGGTGGGGGGTAGCCTTTGTCCTGAATCTCTTCTCTAACTCACACTGAAATGCACCTCAGGTACCCAGAGAGAGAGCCATTCTCTAGGTTTCTGCTGCTCAGGTGTCTTACCAAGTCCCTGGAGGCACTGGGGTAACCCAACAGGATACCCTAAATGGAGGAACACAGGAGCCTGTACACGGGTTCTCCTTCTGCTTGACTAGATGAAGCTTCTCCTGCCTCCTCATCTCCCCCGACTCCACAAGGAAGAACAAACAGCTGAGGGGCAGGGGAAGGGGACGGACTCTGGTTGCAGAGCACAGAGAGGTCATGCAACCTGACCAGTGTCACACAGCCATCAACAAGCAGAGCCAAAACTCAAACTCCGCAGGGTTACCCCTCAGCCTGATGCTCTCTGCCTCACTGAAGAAGGCCACAGCCAAGCAGCAGCCTTGTGTTCAGAGCTGACCTGGGGTACTGGGGAGTAGACCAGTGAAGCAGTTGTGAAGAGAGGGGCATTCAGATTTTATTTATTTATTTATTTTTGGCTGTACTGGGTCTTTGTTGTTGCACCAGCTTTTCTCTAGTGTTGGAGAGCCGTGGCTGTTCGCTAGTTGTGGTGCCCAGGCCTCTCATCGTGATGCTACTGTTGTTGCCGAACATGGGCTCTAGAGTGTGGGCTCAGTAGTTGTGGCACCACGGGCTTAGTTACTACTCCAAGGCATGTGGGATCTTCCCAGATCAAGGATCAAACCTGAGTCCCCTGCCTTGGCAGGTAGATTCTTTACTGCTGAGCCTCAGGGGAGTCCGAGAGGGACATTTTGACAGAGGCAATGTGACACAGCCAAAGCAGAGTCCCAGTTTGGACTTCTAGATGTTGTGCTTAATAACAGGCAGCCCATCTTGCTCTGCCCTTGACCCAGCTTCTGCCCAGACTCGCACCCACCCCTGACCCCCATCACCCTCCTCATTTAGCACATTGCCTGTTGTTTGTTTTTTAAATATGTGTGTGTGTGTGTATATGTATATATATTTAGTGATTTCTTTTCCAAGTTTCATCCAAGTGCCCCCGGTCAGAGGGTCAGCCTCCAAAAGGTCAAGTTGCCATATTCAACCCTTGTCACCACCCCATCCCACCAAGAAGTCCGCAAATGCATTGAAAGAAGAAGGCTGGTGGTCCTTGGTTTCTGGCTTCCACATGGTGCCCTGCACACAAGGATGGAATCCCCCACAACAACCTGCCTCTTTTCCTGGTGAGGACGCCGGGGCTCAGTGACTTGCTCAAGGTCATTTGGACTTTCCATAGCAGTTTGCTCCCACTCTGAAGGATGCCCACGGGGGCATCATCTGTGCTCACAAACATCTTCACATGTGCAGAGGAGTCTTGCAGCTCTGATGCACACAGCCACTGTGGCTGCCTGCCTTGAGGGGCCGTCAGTTTCAGGGAGATTAATTACTCCCGGGGACAGCCAAGTCGGTGTCCTGCAGCGTGCCTCTGCTGGTCTGAGTCATTTTGGAGACACTGGCTTGTGCGGCTCCCCTGAACCCCTTGTATCAGCAGGTGCAGCCAGCGGAGTGCGGCCCCCAGCCCTCTGATCCAGCCTAGGTCACTCAGTCATTGTGGGATGTCCCCTTGTCAGAGGACACAAGGTGATCTGCCCTGTGGTCGTCTGTGTCCCGGGGAACCCAGCACTGAGAGCAGGTGTGCCGGCTGAAGGACGGGATCCAGTTTACTCCGGCAGTCAGTTTGGGGCACGGACACCTGGGGAGTGTATGCGTGCTCAGTCGCTTCAGTCATGTCTGATTCTTTGTGACCCCATGGACTGTAGCCCGCCAGGCTCCTCTGTCCATGGGGTTCTCCAGGCAAGAATACTGGAGTGGGGTGCCATTCTGTCCTCCAGGGCATCTTCCCGACCCAGGGATTGAACCAGTATCTCTACATGTTCTGCATTGGCAGGTGGGTTCTTTACCACTAGCACCACCTGGGAAGCCCTGCGACATCTATGGAGGGAAACCATCAAAAATAAGAACAACAGCGACTGTTTTCATAACGTGTTTACTCTCTGTTGGACACTCCACTTAGCACTTTTGACATATATCCTCATTTATTCTTCTCAGAGATCCAGTGAAATTTGTGGGCTATCATTATCCCCCTTTTAAAGATAAGAAGATTGATGCTTGAAGAAGTTACATCACTTGTCCAGGGTCACCTAGCCGGTAAGCCAGGTGGCCAGAATCTGAGTCTGGACATCTTGTTCTAGGACCTGAACTTGTAACCACTTCTCTCTCCTCCTAAGAAAGGAACTTCCTACAAGTGTCTGCTGTTTTCCCATGAAAAAGGGCTTTGAGATTTTAACTATAGTGGTGAGAATTAACCAGAGAAGGCAATGGCGCCCCACTCCAGTACTCTTGCCTGGAAAATCCCATGGACAGAGGAGCCTGGGAGGCTGCAGTCCATGGGGTCACTAAGAGTCGAACACGAGTGAGCAACTTCACTTTCATGCATTGGAGAAGGAAATGGCAACCCACTCCAGTGTTCTTGCCTGGAGAATCCCAGGGACGGGGAACCTGGTGGGCTGCCATCTATGGTGTTGCACAGAGAGGGACACGACTGAAGCGACTTAGCAGCAGCAGCAACAGATGAGAATTAATAGCGGAAACGGCTCAATATACCTGAGTCAGCCTGATTATTTATGAAAAGGATCCCCTGCTGAGGCTTTGGGTGGGGCCGGTGGGGTGGGGAGGAGGAAGACTGAGCAGAGCTGGTTGTATCGCTTCCCTCAGGGACTCACTGCTCATCCATGTCGTGCAACCCAATTTCATTATGAGGAGATAAAAGGCCGATTCTCTCCCTTTATTTTTTTAAAACAGATTTATTTATACTTATTTTTGGCTGTGCTGGATCTTTATTGCTGCACAGGCTTTCTCTAGCTGCGGTGTGAGGGCTTCTCACTGCAGTCGTTTCTCCTGTTGCGGAGCACAGGCTCAGTAGTTGCAGCTTAGCTACTCCTTGGCGTGTGGAATCTTCCCAGACCAGGGATCAGATCTGTGTGTCCTGCCATTGGCAGCAGATTCTTTACCACCGAGCCACCAGGGAAGCTCTGATTCTCTTACTTTAAAAGAAAAATCTGTTAAAGTCTCTTTGCCAGTGTTGAAAAGGTAAACAACTCCATAAAGATGCAAATGAAAAGGCACTCAGATTAGAAATGTAGGTTCAATTTCCCAAACATCTCTTTGGCTACTGGTCTGATGCAAGACAATTAAATCGCTCCAAATGAGTGAGATTTGTAAATGAGTTCTCTGTGCTTCAGGAAAAGAAGGGAGGGACAGAAAAGCCAAGGGTTTTCCCTTTTTCACTGACCTCTTTGTCCACACTTTGCTGGTCCTCACTGCCAGTGCCCTGGTTCACAACCCTCTGCTTGTTGACGGCATGTCTTTAGGTGTTCAGTGTTCCAGGCAGATCACACCCCATTCTAGCCTGGCTGTCCCCATGCCCACCCTTCAAGCATAGGAAGGTAGGAACTCCTCAGAGACACTGTGGATCCTCACTTCCAATCCCACTCTGGTCCCAGAAGCATCACACCATCTATGTGCCCAAGACTGGGACATAATCTCATGAACCTGCTTAGCTCGGTAACCAAAGCAGTCCATTGTTACTGCTTTAACAACAACCATGAATGGAAACCGTATTCCAAAATAGAAACTCTGTACAGGTATTGACCATGGCTGCTCTCAATGTGCACAGACCCTTCCCTGATTGCAAGAAGGGAAGTATTTTTACCAAGTTAATGGGATTTTCTCTTTCACCTTCACCTGATTCATCCTGGACAACAATCTGCTGGGGAAGAGATTAGAATGCTACCGGCGGTGTGCAGAAAGGAAGGCCACACTCATATTCACTTCCTGACACAATCAAAAATATGATTATGCAGCAAAATAATAGCCTTGCAAGCCAGGCTATTTTCCTGAGAAGAAAATTTCCAAACTCCCTTATTTTCTTCTTTATTTAGTGTCTCACAAACCAATTTAGAGGACTTGGCTCATAAATTTCTCCTGTGGTTTACAGCCTTGTCCATATTCTTAATGAGATATTAGCTGCATTCAAGAAGGAGAATTAGACCCAGAGGAAGTAAAATTTAAAAAAAAAAAAGGCAGGACAAAAAAATGGCAGACAAAATGGGAAAGAGAGATTGAAGGTGATGAGATGTGTCCCCCAACTTCTCTTCTCACTTGGACTTGGAGGGGTAAGGCACATTAGATAAGTTGAGGGATCACTGAGGACTGGGGGGTCCCTGCCCCTTTAGGACAGTGGGATAGATACAGAGAAGTAGTGGTCAGACTTCAAAGCAGCATTAAACTCTATATCAATAACAAGATGGCAACCAGGAAATCTCTAAATGCTTGGAAATTAAGCAACACACTTTTAAATACCTATATGTCCAAGAAGGAATTGCAGTGTAGATTTAAAAATATTTTGAGGACTTCTCTGGCAATACAGTAAATAGGAATCCATCTGCCAATGCAGGGGACATGGGTTTGATTCCTGGTCTAGGAACATCCTACCTGTCTCAAAGCAGCTAAGCTGGTGCAGCACAGCTACTGAGCTTATGCTCTGGAGTCCAGGAGCAGCAACTACTGAAGTCCATGCATCCCAGAGCCTGTGCTCCTCAACAAGAGAAGCCACCGTGATAAGAAGTCCACACACCATGATGAAGAGCAGCTCAGGCTGTCCCCAACTCGAGAAAGCCTGCGTGTAGCAGCAAAGATCCAGCACTGCAAAAATAGACAGATACATTGCTAAGGAAATACAAACTTAAAACAATATGTTGAGCTTGTGGGTTACAGCGAAGCACTACTTATGGGAAAATGTATAGGTCTAAATGCACAGGTTGGAAAAGAAGAAAGGCCCAACACCAGTGATATATGCTTCCAGCTGAAGGAGGTGGGAAATGAATGGCAATGTCAAAGGAAGGGTATAGGAAAGTCAAGGTAGATCTCAATTAGATAGATAGCAAACATGCATCCAAACCAGCAGACTCAAACATGCATTTTGAGGAGATTCATAAAATTGATAAACTGGTAAAGAAACAGAAAGAAAATGCTAATTACTGATAACAGGAATGAATGTGGAATCTAGAAAAATAGTGTAGATGATCTTATTTGCAAAGCTGAAATAGAGACACAGACATTGAAAATGTATGGATACCAAGGGTGGTGGGGAGTGGGTGGGATGAACTGGCAGATTGGGAATGATATTATTGACTGATACTACTGATCCATCATATCAATACTACTGACCCATAGTATCAATACACTATGTATATAATAGATATGTATATATACACATATATATATGTACGTATATACATATATATGTATTCCCAACCCAGGGATTGAACCCAGGTCTCCCACATTGGAAGCGGATTCTTTACCAGCTGAGCCACAAGGGAAGCCCTGCATTTTTATACTACGTATAAAATAGATAACTAATGAGAACCTACTGCATAGCACAGGGAACTCTACTCAGTGCTCTGTGGTGACCTAAATGGGGAGGAGCTCCAAAAAGGAGGGAGTGTATGTATTTGTGTGATTGATTCACTCTGCTGAGTAGCAGAAACTAACGCAACACTGTAAAGTGACTATTCTCCAATACACATTAGTTCAAAAAAGTGGGGGTGGGATTAAAGGGCTGCATTACAATAGCTCCCACAGATATTACAGAATAGTAAGAGAGGGGTATAAACAAACAACTTGCAGTCAATTTAACAATTTGGATGAAGTGGACTTGTTTAAAAACACAGCTTACCAAACGTAGTGGTCCCAGTGAGGCATCTGTGGAGCTTGGCTTTTTCCAGCTCCTTGGTTTTTGTGTGTCCTTGGAGCCAGTGCTGAGGCTTACCACCCTCTTCTGGAGCTGCACAGCCGTCAGGCGGATGGAGTAGAGAAGAGGGCTCAGAGATTCTTCAGCCTGGGCCAGCTGGTGAGAAGCCATGTCAACCAAAGAACTGAAACACCAGCCTCAAGTTACCAAGCCGACAGCTTGAACAGAGAAGAGCTGGGGGTCACAGAAACCAGGATGACCAGGAGACACAGAATCCATACCCTCTACCTCCCTGGAACCCTGGTACCACCTTCTGTGTGTGCTCATTAGCTCAGTCCTGTCCAACTCTTTTGCAACCCCATGGACTACAGTCTGCCAGACTCCTCTGTCCGTGGGATTCTCCAGGCAAGAATACTGGAGTGGGTCACCATTTCCTCTTCCAGGGGATCTTCCTGACCCAGGGATTGAACCTGAGTCTCCTATATTGACAGGTGGATTCTTTACCACTGAACCACCTGGGAAGCCCAGTATAAAAAGTGAGCAATGATTTATCCAATTCGTTAATGAAGGGACTATCAGGCTGGTAAGGCTGACTCCAAGAGAACTGGAAAAAGTAAATTGTTCCAAATCCCCAAAAGCATGACTGCTTGAATACAATTGCTGATTTACAGGCAAAATTTCTAACATGCTACAGAGCAATAAACTGTAACCTTTGGGGTGATTTTTCTTCCAGGCAAAATTCTTTGCCTTGCTACTGGGCAAGAATCATCTGCACTGCTATCGGTTTTCCACAAGTTACATCCACTCTTCAGATCTGTAAAATAGTCTAATCAATAAATAGTAAGGAGTGGACCCAATAGAGGCCCACCGGCTGAGGTGGTGCTCCTGGCTCCCCACTGCCTGTGCACAATGGGCAGGGCACCCAGGCATCACTAAACATCCTAGGGTGTGACATGTGAGAGGGGCAAGAACCCAGGGGTGGGAGGAAGTGAGACCATGGAGGATGACCTGAAAACAGGCAAAGCCCGTTGTTCCAAAGGTCCAGAAGGGACCAGGAACACTCCAGCAGTCGCCCTTCCAGGAACAGAAGCCAGCAAGGATCCAGAGGGGGATGCTGGGATCTGAAGATCCTTCTTTCCCACCACTAGGATGTCCTAACCTCTCATATAGCCAGAATCAGCTGGAGGAAGAGGGGGGAGGAGAGAGAACTCAGAGAGCCTGCTCGTTTACATAAAGATGCAGGCCATTGAGCATCACTGACTCAATGGTAATGAATTTGAGCAAATGCCAGGAGATAGTGAAGGGCAGGAGAGCCTGGCATGCTGCAGTCCATGGGGTCGCAAAGAGTTGAACAACATCAACAACAACAGCCCACTGAAGTCAGCCTCCGTGCGAAGTGGACAGTTGACTGACAGATAATGAATAAAGGACACCGAAAAGCTGAAGTAGAAGACTGTGATATTTACAGTGGAAGACTGTGATATTGTTGATGAGTCAGGGCCCCGACTGCTCACCAAGGTGGGTGCCTGTGAAGGATATTCAATCTGCTGTCGGAAACACAGGGACATTTTCTTTGCATGTCAAGTTTACTGTGTTTGATTTGTTTTTCTTTGTAACATTAAGGAAGGAGCTGGTATTCAAGATTTGGGGGAAGCATGAAGGAGATTATGTACTTCACGGAACAGAGGTAAAATTTAAATAGAATGTGCTATGCTCACTCAATAAAACTCAGTAAACCATGATCCCCAGAAATAAGATATGAAGACTAGACTGGTTAATAGACAAAAGAGCAAAGATATGGGTGAAAGTGAAAGTGTTAGTCACTCAGTTGTGTCTGACTCTTTGCGACCCCATGGGCTATAGCCCGCCAGGCTGCTCTGTCCATGGAATTTTTCAGGCAAGAATACTGGAATGAGTAGCCATTTCCTTCTCCAGGGGATCTTCCCAACCAGGAATTGAACCTGGGTCTCCAATATTGCAGGCAGATTCTTTACTACCTGAGCCACCAGGGAAGCTCTCAAAAAAGGTATGGATGGGAGGGGGACAAATCTTGCTCATTTCAAAATGAAGAACTGATTACGTTTTTCCTTCTCTTGGTTCTTTACGTCCACTAAAATCACCAAAGAAATAAAATGTAGATCAAACGGGTACTTCTGTTGTGGTCCACTGGTTAAGAATCTGCCTTGCAATGCTGGGGACACGGATTTGATCCCTGGTCGGGGAACTAAGATCCAACATGCTGCGCTACAACTAAGACCCGATGCAACCAAATAAACAAATCAATTTTTTTAAAAAAGCTGACAAAATGTAGACACAGACATCTGTAGCAGTGCTGGGAAAGGAGTTAGGGTGTCCTCAGTGGAGCAGAGGGTATAAAAATTTCTGGAAGCTGTGAAGCAGACAGAATCAGGTTGATACCAACAACTGAATGCTCAACTCTTATGTCAGAGGCTGACTCCCACAAGACAGGAGTGGGGTCTGTGTCCCGCAGCAGCAGAAGGCTCAGGGCCAGAGCAGCAGGCACAGGCAGCAGGAATGCTGGAGCACTCAGCCCCAGGGAGCAGGAAAAACTGAAAAACTCCAATCTGAGAACGATGCCAGAGGCTCCTGCAGGAGAAGCTTGCCATTTGCCCCCAGGGCCTGGTGCATGGACTGCTTCCCAAATGAGGCAGAGAATATGCTCTTGGAGACTTGCTAACCCAAGCAGGAGAGCCAGGGAGAAGAGCAGGGGGAGGGGACACTTGGCACCCCTCCCCACCAGCAAATACTGAGGGGGAGGAGAACCCTTGGACTTCCCCGGTGGTCCAGTGGTTAAGACTTCACCTTCCAGTTCCCGGGTTCCGGTTCAATCCCTGCTTGGTAAACTGAGATCCCACATGCCTTGGGGCCAAAAAACAAAACATAAAAATGGAACTAATGTTGTAACAAGTTTCCATAAAGACTTTTAAAATGATCCATACCAAAAAAATCTTAAAAAAAAAAAAAAAAAAAGACCTCACTGCAGGAGTTGGAGGAGAAACCAGGTTAGGCGGATGGATGTTAGAGAAACACGGGTCTTATAAAGCTCTGCCCTCAACCCATCACAGAGGCGCCAAACCAGGAAGATGCCCTGTTCTTTCTTTTTTTTTTAACTTTTTATTTTACATTGGGATCTACCTGATTAACAGTGTTGTGATAGTTTCAGGTGGACAGTGAAGGGACTCAGCCTTACATACACGTGTATCCACTTTCCCCCAAACTCCCCTCCCATCCAGGCTGCCACGTGACACTGAGCAGAGTTCCTAGTGCTGTACAGTAGGTCCTTCTTGGTTATTTGCCCTCTTCTTTCTTTATTGGCTGCGACTGGGGATTTGCTTCTCATAGTGGCTTTTGAGCTGCCCACCTTTCCCAGGGAGGAGGGAAGGACTAAACTCTTCCCTCTGTGTCTGGCCCAAGTTCTCCGAAATAAAACTCGCCCACTGCTCCCCGCCTCAGTCACTGTGCCCAGGGTGGAACCCCGCAGCTCTTAGAGCAGATGACTGGGGGTGTCAAACCCAAGAAATTGCTGAAGGAGCCACAGTGGCTTCCAACATCATTTCTACAGCTCTTTCGCTAGAAGTGAGCAGACAAAAATATGAGGATAGCCAACATCCCAACAAGCTGAGCACGACTTAGGATAAAGCTAGCATAAGAAACTGTGGTTTTGGTAAAAAGAAAGACAACAGAATCAGGATAAAGAAGTCCAAAAATAGATGGTTCTGGTCATCTATTACTGTGTAATCAACTACCCAAATCTTGACTTAATGGTAACTATTTAACCTAGGGGAGTGGGCTGGGGGTGAGTGGGAGGGAGGCTCCAGAGGGAGGGGATATATGTATACGTATAGCTGATTCACTTTGTTGTACAACAGAAACCAGCACTACATTGTAAAGCAATTATCTGCCAATTAAAAATAATTTTTAAAATAGTAATCATTTATTTTGATCACATATCTGGGAGCTGAAGAAGACTCCACTAGGCAGTTCTGCATCTCTCAGGTCATGGCAGCCAGATGCTGGTTGGGGCTGGGGTCTCCAAGTCTCCTCACTCACTTGTCTGGCATGTGGGTTGGGAAGACTCACACAACTGGAACAGGAACAGGCTCGCCCATGGGCAGTCTCAGGCAGTCTCTCCAGGTGGCAGCCCCAGGCAGTTCCTGGTATGATGACAAAAGGCTCCTAGAGCCAGTGTTCAAGAGAGACCACAAAGGTTGTGTGACCCTTTCTAACTCCACCCTGGAAGTGATATGACATCGTTTCCATCTCATTTTATTCCTTGAGGCAGCCACAGAGGCTCATCCACATTCAGGGGGCGGGACCATGGACTGCCCCTTTTGGAAGGATTTGGGGACGTATTTTTAAATCACTACATCAACCCACTTATGTGGATCACTTGACTTGTAATCCAATAAGAGAAAACATGGTGTTATCAATAAATGGTGCAAGAGAGATCAATGTCTGGGGAAAAAAACACAAACCTCACTTAACACCAAACATGGATATTCATTTGCTCCTAGAAATTATATATTTTTTAGGAGCCGATTATACAGAGTGAAGTAAGCCAGAAAGAAAAACACCAATACAGTATACTAACACATATATATGGAATTTAGAAAGATGGCAATGATGACCCTGTATGCAGGACAGCAAAAAAGACATAGATGTGTATAGCGGACTTTTGGACTCAGAGGGAGAGGGAGAGGGTGAGATGATTTGGGAGAATGGCATTGAAACATGTATAATATCATGTAAGAATCGAATTGCCAGTCTATGTCCAATGCAGGATACGGCACGCTTGGTGCTGGTACATGGGGATGACCCAGAGAGATGTTGTGGGGAGGGGGGTGGGAGGGGGGTTCATGTTTGGGAACGTATGTACACCCATGGTGGATTCATGTCAATGTATGGCAAAACCAATACAGAATTGTAAAGTTAAAAAAAAAAATTATATATTTTCTAATTCTGGGATATAATATATAATTTTAGGGAGCAAACATAGGAGATCTTCATGATTTGGGGGTAGGAAAAAAATTCTTACATCAGATGTAGAAAGCACTAACCATAAAAGGAAAAATTAATGATCTGTATTTTATTAAAATGTAGACCTTCTGTTCACTAAAGACATCAGTAAGGGAAGGGAAAGGAAACACAAAGGCTGAGAGAAGATATATGCGATACTTGGATCTGACAAAATATTCTTATCTAGAATATATGTCATGCCTACGAATCAAAAAGAAGACACATAGCCCAATAAGTAAATGCTCAAAAGACATGAATAGGCATTTCATAGAGGAGGCTAGACAAATAGCTAAAAAAAAAAAAACTTTCTCATTTCACATTAAGGAAATGACCCACAATATACCCATCCAAATGGCTGAAATGTAAAAGTCTAAAAATACCAGATGCTGATGAGGACACAGAGGGACTGGAATTGCTGAAAGGAATGCCAGTGTGCATCTAACTTGGAAAACTGGCGATATCTGCAGAAGTTGAGCATACAACTACTATACAGTCCAGCCACCTGACCTCAAGGAATACAACCAATAGTAATGAGTACATACGTTCACCAAAAGATAAGCAAAGAAGTACAACAATTTATCAGCACAGTTCATAAGAGGCCCAGCTGGAAATAACCCAAATGGCCAACAGCTGTGGAGTGAATAAATAAATTGTGCTGTGGTCACACAATGGAATACTTCACAGCAATAAAAAAAGATCTATTGACAGATGCAGAAAGGTGGTTAAAAAGTCATAGAACATATTTGAGCAAAAGAAGTCAGACACAGAAAAGTACACCCTTGGTTTCATTTATATGAAGTTTACAAACAGGTAAAACTAATGTATGGTGATATCAGAATAGTGATTTCTGCTGAGGAACAGGATACATACGTGTGTGTGTGTGTGTGTGTGTGTGTGTTGTGTGTATGTGTAACAAATAGGCCTAAGAAGTTACAGTATACAGTCATAACCGCAATACCTCTATCATAACCAACAAAAATTAACTCTAACTCTAATTAACCCTGCTGCTGCTGCTGCTAAGTTGCTTCTGTCGTGTCCGACTCTGTGCGACCCCATAGACGGCAGCCCACCAGGCTCCCCCGTCCCTGGGATTCTCCAGGCAAGAACACTGGAGTGGGTTGCCATTTCCTTCTCCAATGCGTGAAAGTGAAAAGTGAAAGTGAAGTCGCTCAGTCGTGTCCGACTCCTAGCGACCCCATGGACTGCAGCCCACCAGGCTTCTCCATCCATGGGATTTTCCAGGCAAGAGTACTGGAGTGGGGTGCCATTGCCTTCTCCGCTGATTAACCCTAATATCATACAATATTCAATCTATGTTCAATTTTCCCCAATTATGTCAAAGAAAATCATATATTAAGTACTCAGAAATAAGCAGAAAATAAGCATTTTCACATAGAGAAAATGATGAAAGATGATCTGTGAACATGTATGATAGCCTGAGTACCTTTGTCATGAGTGGAAAGACTCCATGCCATCTAGACGGCAGTTCATTACTAATGTATGAATTCAGTGGATTGCCAGTCACCATCCCAGCAAAATGATTCTAACATATATGAGGAGCCAAGGGGCTCTTGAATAAAATTATAAGATGGAGGACTTGGAGTAGTATCTAATGGAATTGAAGACAGCATTACTGGCACAAGGAGAGACAGTAAACAAATCTAAAAAGGATAGAGAGCCCAGAATTGTGTAGATGGAAGCTTAAGGTTGTGTTACAAATCACTGGGGAAAGGACAGACTGTCAATACACGGGGATAAGATGATAGTTTATCCATAGGGAGAGACATAGCTCTAAACTCCATATCAGATAACATGAAAATCAGTTTTCAGATGGATGAAAAAATCTAAGTAAGAAAAACAGAATTTCAAACTTATAGAAAATATATATAGGAGAATATATCCAAGACATCAGGATAGGAAAGGATTTAAGAAGTCACAAATGGGACTTGCCTGGTGATCCAGTGGTTAAAACTCCACACTTCCAATGCAGGGGGCAAGAGTTCGATCCCTGGTTGGGGAACTAAGATCTCACGTGCTGTATTAGTTTAGTTCAGTTGCTCAGTCATGTCCAACTCATTGCAACCCCATGGACTGCAGCACACCAGGCTTCCCTGCGTCCATCACCAACTCCAGGAGCTTGCCCAAACTCATGTCCATCAAGTCCTTTTCCAGTGACTCAGCTCTTTGCATCAGGTGGCCAAAGTATTTGAGTTCAGCTTCAGCATCAGTCCTTCCAATGAATATTCAGGGCTAATTTCCTTTAGAATGGACTGGATTGATCTCTTGCAGTCCAAGGGAATCTCAACCGTCTTCTCCAATACCACAATTCAAAAGCATCAATTCTTTGATGCTCAGCTTTCTTTATAGTCCAACTCTCATATCCATATTCATCACATCACATCCATGATATCCATCACATCACATCTCACAACGACATACTGCAGAGCACGACCTTAAAAAAAGTTACAGAAAGTATAAATTAAAAAGGAAAAGATGAATGAGGCTGACTATATTAAAATTTAAAACAATTTGAGCAAGTATAAATACAGTTCTCTGAACAAAGTTAAAGGACAAGCCGCAGACGAAGGGTGGGGAGATTTTGCAAAGCACGGGACCAATAAAGGAATGATGTCTAAAATGAAGAAACAAACAAGAAAAAGAAAAGTAACCCAACAATTCAAAAAGAGAAAAATGAAATGCCCAGTAAATGTAAAAAATATACCCAACATCATTAGAAATAAGGGGAATGCAAGTTAAATCCACAATGACATATATTCACGCCACCAGAACAGCAGTAATGCAAGCCTGACAATACCAAGTCCTACAAAGGATATGAATGGTAGCAGCTTCTAAAGAATGCTGGAGAAAGTGTGGATTGGAACAACCACTTTGGAGGAAAAATTGGCAATATGCAAGGGGCTTCCCTAGTGGCTCAGACAGTAAAGAATATGCCTGCAGTGTAGGAAACCTGGGTTTGATCCTTGGGTTGGGAAGATCCCCTGGAGAAGGGCACGGCAACCCACTCCAGCATTCTTGCCTGGAGAATCCCATGGACAGAGATGGGGTCACAAAGAGTCAGACACTACTGAATGACTAAGCACAGCACAAGGGGCTTTCCCAATTGCTCATTAGGTAAAGAATCTGCCTGCAATGCAGGAGACATAGAAGATACGGGTTTGATCCCTGGGTTGGGAAGATCCCCTGGATTTGGAAATGGCAACCCACTCCAGTATTTTGGCCTGAAAAATCCCATGGACAGAGAAGCTTGGTAGGCTACAGTCCAAAGGGTCACAGAGAGTCAGACACCACTGAGCTACTGAGCACAAGAAAGTTAGAGATAGTCTAATTATAGGACTAAAGAACTGCAGTCCAGTTAACACACCTTAGCGAAAAAAAAAAAAAAAAGAAACAGGCCCAATGGTATATTCATAAGAAAGTTCATTGAAACGTTATTTTCATAATTAAAAATTTGAAATAATACAAGTGTTCATCATTTGGAGGGGAAATGAACAAATCGTGGTCCAACCACAGAATTCTATGCAACAGAGAAAAGGTATGAACTAGCATGTATCAATATGGGAAATGAAAAGTGTGAGTGGCTCAGTCATGTCTGACTCCTTGCGACCCCGGGGACTGTAGCTCTCCAGGCTCCCTTGTCCATGGGATTTTCCACGCAAGAATACTGGAGTGGGTTGCTATTTTCTTCTCCAGGGTGTCTTCCCAAGCCAGGGATAGGACCCAGGTCTCCTGCATTGCAGGCAGATTCCTTACCGTCTGAGCCACCACGGAAACCCCAGGAAGAGAAGACCATTACAGGTTTATGTCTCTGAAGTTGAATATTTACGTGATATGGACAGTTTCTTCCTGCAGAAAGTTGCTTCCCTAATTGCTATAAGAAGAAGAAAATCTAAATATGCCAACATCCATTAAAAAATCGAAAAAGAGGCTTCCCCAGTGGTCTCGTGGTTAAGAATCCCCATGTCAATGCAGAGGACACGGGTTTCATTCCTGGTTTGGCAAGATTCCCATAAGCCCCTGCACCACAACTACTGAAGCTTTTGTGCCCTAGAGCCTGTGCTCCACGAAAAGAAGCCACTGCAGTCTGCAACTAGAGAGTAGCCCCTGCTCGCTTCAATTAGAGAAAGCCTGCCTGCAGCAACGAAGACCCAGCACAGCCAACATAAATAAGCACTTTTTTAATTGAAAAGTATTCTTCATCACACATTTCCAAAAAAGATCACACAAGTTGAGTTCAAAAAAACTTCTAAGGAACAGATATGAACTACTGGAGACAGAATTATATAGAAATCTTCCTTTTGTGCTTAGAAATTAGCATAACCTTGATACAAAAATCTAACAGAATAGCACACAAAAGAATCAATAGATCCATTTTACTTAGTCATGGCTGTAATGCTGCCAAGTCACCTCAGTCGCGTCTGACTCTGTGCGACCCCAGAGACAGCAGCCCACCAGGCTCCCCCATCCCTGGGATTCTCCAGGCAAGAACACTGGAGTGGATTGCCATTTCCTTCTCCAATGCATGAAAGTGAAAAGTGAAAGGGAAGTCGCTCAGTCATGTCCGACTCTTGGCAACCCCATGGACTGCAGCCCACCAGGCTTCTCCGTCCATGGGATTTTCCAGGCAAGAGTACTGGAGTTGGGTGCCATTGCCTTCTCCGATGGTTGTAATATCCCCTAGATAAAATATTAATGTTTGAATCCAGCAGTGTTTTAAAAATAGTATACCAAGTAGAATTTATTCCAGGATGTAAATTTGGTTCAACATTAAGGTATTTATTCATAGACATTGAAAAATCCACATGTTCATCTTGAAAGATCCTGAAAATTGTTAGAATACTAGAATTAATAGGAACAGCTAGCATTTATTCAGCATTTACTAGGTGCCAGTTTCTGTGTTGAGAATTTCCCATGTTTTATTTAATCCTCACAATAATCCTATCATCCCCCTTTTTTCTACGTAAGCGAATTAAAACTTAGAGAAATAAAACTTGCTTAACTTGATAGACATCATTTACCAGGAACCAACAGCCAACACCATAGTCTTCTTTTTTTTAACTTTTTATTTTGTATGGCAGTGTAGCTGATTAACTATGTTGTGATAGTTTCAGGTTCACAGCAAAGGGACTCAGCCATGGGTATACATGTATCCATTCTCCCCACCGCCCAAATTCCCTTCCCATACAGATTGCCACATAACACTGAGCAGAGTTCCCTGTGCTATACAGTAGGTCCTTGTTGGTTATCCATTTTGAATACAGTAGTGAGCAAGTACCATAATCACTGAAATAGGACTCCAACCCCTTGCCTGCTTTAATCTCCACCAGCGCTCATCTTCAGCAGTTTTGTCTCAATTTCCTAGATTTTTCTTTTTAGAGCTGTGTTGCTATGCAATCCATAGTCGGACAGAGGCCCAGCTTATCACTGGCACAGACAAAAAACACAGGATGAATTTTCTGCCTCTGGTCCTGGCACTAGCACCCACCTTCTGTCATTGGAAGGAATTCAGGAAAACCAGAGATGTTTGTTGGAGAGCTCATGGAAAGTGTCACATCACTGTCCTCTCCAGCAACTAGCATTCCCATGGAGGTCTGGTGGCTAAGACTCTACGCTTCCACTACGAGGGGCATGAGTCTGATCCTTGGTTGGGGAACTGAGGTCCCATATGCTGCACGGTATGGCCGAAAAGAAGAAAGAAGAGTGCTGGTTCTCTAAAGGGATCATTAGTCCCATCATTTGCCCTCTCTAAGCCTCAGTCTCCCTAACTCTAAAATCATGGCACTGGGTTGGATGATGTCCAAGTTCATTGCTTCTGACTTTACACTGAAAGACTGATTACCCAAAACAAGGCTCAAATTACTTTTGAGAATTGCAGCATAGGAAATGTCAGCTTGTTGGCCCCCCTGCTGCTAGATAACACTTGTAAAATTTGTAAGAAGGAAGTGAGAACATCTCAACCCATGGCTGGAAATGAATTATGTTCTTCAGGAAAGAAACCTCTCTTGCCAGTTTGCAAAACTTTGGGCTCTTGTTAGTTTACCCTTCAAATGCAGGAAGGCAATTTGTGGAGCTCTGCAGAGAGGGTTTGCGTGAATTTGGGAAAAATACTGTCAACAGAAAGTGTTCTCTTTTGCCATATGTGTGACACAAGCAGAGGCAGAAAACATATGTGCCGTGCAGTTTACGGAGCCCCAGCCCCTCAAACAGGAAGACGGTCTTCAAAGTTTTCTATCGCTAGAGGAGATGAAGACACATTTTTTAAATGTCAGCTTGGTTCTGTGTGGCAGAATATTCAAAGAGGTGGAAATCTGATATTTCTTTCTGGGAGATAAACTGCTGATGCACAGACCTACAGAAATGCTGGGAGAGGCGGGCATATTTGCATGAGTCGTCTGAGAGCCTCATGAATGGATACTGATTGAGACTCTAACCCTTTGCCCCTGAGATTCACGTTCTGGAAATCTGCCTCAGTAGCTCACGCCTTGCCTAAACAATATCCGGAGGGAGGAAAGAGCAACACAGCCTCTGAAATAAAGGCATCGTGAGGATAAAAGCATTAGACTTTGGGGCGGGTCCCTGCCTGGAATTGAGGGTCTCTTAAGAAAGGAATGGGTTGGTTTTTGGTTTTTTACTTTTATTTTTTAATTGGATGATAATTGTTGTGTTGGTTTCCATTGCACAAGAGGAATGCTTTTTTTTTTTTTTTTTGCTTTTTTGCTTTTTCTTTTCTTTTTTAATTTGGATGGTAATTGTTCTGTTGGTTTCTGCAGTACCAACAAAGTGAATCAGCCATAGGTATATATATATCCCCTCCCTCTTGAAGGGGAAGGAGAGGGTGGGATGAATTGAGAGAGTAGCATTTTAGTATTTATTTGGCTGCATCAGATCTCAGTTGAGGCACATGGGATCTTCGTTGTGGTGCTTGGGTCCTCTAGTTGTGGCACATGAGCTTAGCTTCCCCAACCCATGTAGGATCTTAGTTCCCCAACCAGGGATTGAACCTGCATCCCCCACATTGCAAGGTGGATTCTTAACCACTGGACCAGAAGGGAAGACCCAGGAGAGGAATGGTTTGAACCTCTGAGGCTGTGGATCCTAGAATGGGTGGCAATCAGCCATCCTGGAGGCTAACTAGAGGCCCAGGAATATGGTTGGTGTATGGCAGCAAAGGTAAGAAGCTGTGACATGGGGTCTCTTGACAGAGCTCTTGGGAAGGCTGGAAGAGCCCACACCTGGAAGAACCACCTATGCTGTAAAGTAAAAACTTCCTAGCTGTTAATATCAACCATCTTCCTCAGGTGATGTGGCATCCTTTGGGTACTAGGAGGATACTCCATCTGGAAGGTATGAGCCAGCTGGCCCTTTGGTCATAAATAAGCACCTTGGGTGGAGAAGGCAATGGCACCCCACTCCAGTCCTCTTGCCTGGAAAATCCCATGGACCGGGGAGCCTGGTAGGCTGCAGTCCATGGGGTCGCGAACAGTTGGACACGACTGAGCTACTTCACTTTCACTTTTCACTTTCATGCATTGGAGAAGGAAATGGCACTCCAGTGTTCTTGCCTGGAGAATCCCCGGGACAGGGGAGCCTGGTGGGCTGCCGTCTATGGGGTCGCACAGAGTCCGACACAACTGAAGCGACTTAGCGGCAGCAGCAGCAAGCACCTAGGGGACTTCTTAGTCCCAGGAAATGTATTCAAACTTAGAGACATTGGAGCTTGAGCTGTTCAGTAGGAATATTGGCAAGGAACGTGTTCTTGTTGTTTTGTAATCTCAGAGTGGCAAAGGGGAGCACAGATGTACGAGAGGAGAGGAACCCTAGTGGTGGCTCCCAGGCTGTCTCCAGTTCTGAGAACAAGGAGGCGCGCCCTTCAGTCCAGGGGCGCTCCAGGTAGACCATGACGCACTGGAGGACTTCATGCAGCTTCAGGGCTTGGCTTGATCTGGCTGCTGTGCCCAAGCCCAACTTGGATTACTTAGACCCTCTTGACAAACACCTCATGGAGATTGCTTAATTTTATGTTCCAGTACGTTTTTAGTCCATTTTGACCATTTACTTTCTAGAAAACGTCCATATCATTGAGTTTTTCAAATGTACTGATGGGTTTTACCACCCCTTGTGTTTTTAATCTCCTTAGTATCCATGATTATAGCGTCTTTCTCACTCCTGTCATTCAGTCGCTCAGTCGTGTCCGACTCCTGGCGACCCCGTGAAATGCAGCACACCAGGCTTCTCTGCCCTTCACCATCTCCCAGAGTTTGCTCACACTCACGCTGATTGAGTCGGTGATGCCATCCAACCATCTCATCCTCTGCCCCCTCCATCTCCTGCCCTCAATCTTTCCCAGCGGCTGGTTCTTTTCCAGTCAGTTGGCTCTTCTATTCTTAAAGGTGTATACTTGTCTTTTCTCTTTTTTTCTAGATTAATTTTGCCAGAGGTTTATCCAGGTTCAAACTATTATAAAGACCTTTCTCTGTGGTTTATTTTTAATTCTACTGGTGCTCTGTTTTGTGAATTGTTAAATTCTGCTTTTAATTTGACTTATTTCATCTTCCAGATTTCTTGATCCTGTTTTTATAACTTTCTCAGTTTATTTCTTCTTTCCCTGCATTTAATTCTTGTTCAATCATGAAAGCTATGGTTTGGGCCCTGAGTATAATAAACAGCTGTCACTCACCTCACTCCATAACTTCTAATATGTAGTATTCTCATTAGAGTGATTTTCTAAATATTCTGTAATTATGCTTAATTTTCTCATTAGCTCAATCATTATTTTTTAACGTTAGTAAAATCAAATAGCTTGTTGGTTTGTTAGTTTGTTTAATCTTTTGTGGTCAGAAAGCATAGCCTGTACTACTTTTTAAAATGTATAGATGTTTTCTTTGTAAATAAACACCAAATCAGTTTTTGTAAATGTTCTATAAACATTTAAAATCAGTGTATATTCCCTATAGGCAATAAAAATGTCTATTCAGCTAACTAATTTAATAGTCAATTATTTTATATCATTCTCCTAGTGTTATCTTAAATGTTCAAACACGTATCTTAATCTACACTGTTCTATCAATATTAAAATAAAATTTGCATCAAATTATTGAATTAATTAAAATTATTAAAATATTTACACTACCCAAATGATATAAAAATTTTATTACATTTTTATTTAGTTCCACCTTCCCTCTACTAGTTTTTATTGAAATAATGCAGAATTTTAGATACAAGTTATCTTTATGAAGTTTTTCTGCTATGTAACTTTTATTTTTTAAATTCTTTTTTTAACATTTAGGTTGTTTTAAAGCTATATTTGGGCTTCCCAGGTGGCTCAGTGGTAAAGAATCCACCTTCCAATGCAGGAGACACAGGTTTAATGCCTGGGTGGGGAAGAGTCCCTGGAGAAGGAAATGGCAGCTCACTCCAGTATTCTTGCCTGGGAAATCCGATGGACAGAGGAGCCTGTTGAACTATACTCCATAAGGTCACAAAAGACTGGGATACAATTTAGGACTCAGTTCAGTTCAGTTCAGTTCAGTTCATTTGCTCACTCATGTCCAGCTCTTTGCAATCCCACAGACTGTAGCACGCCAGGCCTCCCTGTCCATCACCAACTCTGGGAGTTTACTAAACTCATGTCCACTGAGTCAATAATGCCATCCAACCATCTCATCCTCTGTCGTCCCCTTCTCCTCCTGCCCTCAATCTTTCCCAGCATCACAGTCTTTTCCAGTGAGTCAGCTCTTCGCATCAGGTGGCCAAAGGATTGGAGTTACAGCTTTAACATCAGTCCTTCCAATGAACACCCAGGACTGATCTCCTTTAGGATGGACTGGTTGGATCTCCCTGCAGTCCAAGGGACTCTCAACAGTCTTCTCCAGCACCACAGTTCAAAAGCATCAATTTCTTGGCGTTCAGCTTTCTTCACAGTCCAACTCTCACATCCATACATGACCACTGGAAGAGCCATAGTCTTGACTAGATGGACCTTTGTTGGCACAGTAATGTCTCTGCTTTTTAATATGCTGTCTAGGTTGGTCATAACTTTCCTTCCAAGGAGTAAGCGTCTTTTTATTTCATAAAAAATTTAGGAATAACAAACAACATATACACTTTAACAATGTAGCATTATATATTAAAAAAAAAAAACAAACCTGCTCCTCATAACCAGTAGAAAGCTAGTGCCCTTCTTGGCACTATTCAAGTTACTGCCTTTCAGAAATGAAGATTCCTTTTTGGGAATCATCTAGAGTGACTAGAAAGTAGTGTTTTCTATTTGAGAATGATCCTATAAGGAACAGAAGGTCACTAAGGTTCCCACAAATAACGATCTTTTAGCGTAAGGACAGGAAGAGCCTTGACCCTGTTCTCCTCTCATTGCCTCTCATGCTGTCTTAGTGATACCCTTCCTCTGACTGTTCTTGTTGTTTTTGCCACCACCAAGGCTATGACTGCCACACCTGGTGGATCAGCAGACTGGGAAGGGCACCAGACTCTCTTCTTTTATTTCTTTCTGTCATACCACACCACATGCAGAACTTTCCCAGTCAGGGATCGAACCTGTGCCCCCTGCATCGGAAGAACAGAGGCTTAACCATTGGGCCACCAGGGAAGTTCCATGCCTCAGATCTTGATGTTACTGTCTCAGCAAGACTGCTGATGAAACCCTCCATATCTTTGTGCAGTTTTTTTCCCCTCCCTATATGGCTACTTTTGTCCATGGAATTCTCTAGGCAAGGATACTGGATTGGGTACCCATTCCCTTTTCCAGGGTATCTTCCCGACCCCAGGATCAAACCCAGGTCTCCTGCATTGCAGGCAGATTCTCTACCATCTGAGCCACAAGGGAAGCCCTGTCTGACTGCAAAAGTGCCCAAAGCTGGTATACTCTTATTCCACCTTCATTTTAGTTTTCCTTTCCCTTCTAAGATGCATTTTTCCAACAGCCTCCCAGTGAGTCGCTTCTTTTCTAGTAGCTGGACAGTGTGTTCTTGTGCACCTTTGATTGATTTGTTTGCATTTTTCCATACCTGGGGAAATAGAACAAAAATAGCCCATGTTTTTTATAAATTAAACGTAAGAATCAAAATATTTAAATATTAGAAAATAACAAATTCTCTCCACAATACTGCATGAATTCCATCCTCTCCATGCATCTTTCCAGCCCTGGTAGTAGTTATGGTCTGTATTTGTGGATATACCATTTTATTAATATTTAAATTTCACCAAGAGTTCAAGTATATGCTAGCTTTATGTTCAGATTTTTGAAATGAAGATAAAATGTGTTTAACACTGCATAATATATTCACTTGGGATTCTCAGGTGGCTCAGTGGTAAAGAATCTGCCTGCCAGTGTAGGAGATGCAGGAGATACGGGTTTGATCCCTGGGTCAGAAAGATCCCCTGGAGGAGGAAATGGCAACTCACTCTCGTATTCTTGCCTGGAGAATCCCATGAACAGAGGAGCCTGGAGGGCTACAGTCCATGGAGTCCCAGAAAAGTCAGACACAACTGAACACACATTCCCAGTATATTAAGCAACTAGACTATGTAGTGGGTGGTTAACTGTCCACTTAGGAACACAAGTATAGGGACAAGGCCTGCCAAGGGAGGAAATACCCACCATTCAGGTCTGAACAGAGGTCCTTGGTTGCTGACAGAATCTCCCCTCGACTTCAAACTTGAGACAAACCACGGAACATACAAAACTTGATTGAGACATACCACTCAGTATACAAAAATTGACTTCAGAACAGTAACAGGATAGATTGAGAAGAGCCAGTTCCAGTTGTGGGGGCCAGTCTGAAGTGAACAGGGTTGCCCCGGAGGCTGGAAATGTGGCAGCTGAAGCCTAGAATAGGGAGACGAGAGCAGCCGTCTTCTAAAAATCTCTGATTTCCAAACAAATTCCTAAGTTGTTTTTGGTCTTAATCATCTCTTAGCACAGATTCATCATCTGCCTCTGGCAAGCCTGTTAACTGCTCTGATGAAGGAGTGGGGCCACCAAGTGCAGTCCCACAGGACAATACAATCTGTGTCGGGTTACGACACTGGGCCTCTTCTGTGTCCTGAGCAAATGCCTTCCACTTAACCCATTCTGATGGGTCACCTTTCATAATGACTCCGCCACTATTTTTAGAACCAGCAGATTACTGCACGTGATCAGCTCTGGTCTTTGTTACCTGATTGAATTCACGCTGTCAGTACAGCGGTTGTTTATCCCCGAAGTAATAAGTGACGTGCTCTTTCAGTCTCCTTGCCTTCCTACCATTAGTGTCCGGAGGGCAGAAGCTAAGCAAGTTTGCATCTTCTCTGGCATTTCTTGTGAACCCACAAGGCGAGGGCCTGTCCTGGGTGCAGGTTGGCCCTTGGTCAGACTTGGACCCTGCCCTTGAGAAACTGACATGCTGCTCTGACTGCATTCTGTACCCCCAAATCCGTATGCTGAAGTCCTGACACTCAAAGGGATTGTAGTTGGAGATAAGGCATTTAGGAGAGTACATGCTCAGTCTCATGTCCAACTCTTTGCAACCCCATGGACTGCAGCCCACCAGGCTCCTCTGTCCAATGGTTCTCCAGGCAAGAATACTGGAGTGGGTTGCCACGCCCTCCTCCAGGGGATCATCCCGACCCAGAAATCAAACCCATGTCCCCTGCATTTCTTGCATTGGATTCATTACCACTAGCGCCACCTGGGAAGCCCCCATTTGGATCTGCTACACCCAAACCCTAAAACTGCTCGCTTTCACAATTGTGCCAGGTCAGCCCACCAGCTGTCCCTTCAAGGATGCTCACTGGCCCAGATCAGAAACCCTGATTCTGGAGTAAGTTTCCCTCCAGCCACCCCAAGAAGATGGCAGATGGCGTGTCTGGCCCGTGCAGGCTCCATGTTGAAGGACGGTTACATTCTGCTAGGGACCACTGAGCTGACCCCTGGGAAGGCTAGCCCCTCAGCTCCCAGGGAATGGTAGCTGAGTTCAGCTGCATCACCGCTGAACATCAGGTCCTCCCTGGAAGCGGGGCTGGAAGGGATGTGTGCCTGCCCTGTAATTAACGTTAATCAACGCACACCATCTGGAGGGCGGAAGAATCTGTTCTTTGCATCCACGCTCTTGGCTTTCATCCCAGCCGAAGGATCCAGAAAATGCCGATAACCTTCCTCTGGGGCACGTTGCCAGGTTATAGGGCCCAGTTCTGGCTCCAGACAAGACAGGGGAGAGTCACCAGCCAGTTTTTCCAAGGTCTGACACTTATCATCGGTTCGGGGTCTCTGATATTAGCTTAGGGCAGACGCTGAGCCGAGGATTTCAGTCTGTGTTTGAGAGGCCAGACTGAGTCCAGCTGTGAAGCACAGCCCTGAAGCCACTGAGCTGTGCACCTCACTGTGGTCACTTTGGGAAATTTTATATTATGTATACTTTACAACAATTTTTTACAGTTGTATTTTTATTTTACCTTTAATTAATTTTTATTGGAATGTAGTTCTACGATGTTGTGTTAGTTTCTGCTCTACAGCTAAGAGAATCAGACTTACATATACACATATCCATATACACATGTTCTTTATTTCCTTCCCATTCAGGTCACCACGGAGCACTGAGTGGAGCTCCCTGTGCTGTACAGTAGGTTCTCAGTAGTTATCTATTTTATACACAGAATCGATAGTGTATATATGTCAATCCCAATCTTCCAGTTCATCCCAGTTGTTTCATGGGCACAGGTTCCACTTTGCAAGTTGAAGAGAGCTCTGGAGACGGATGGTGGTGGTGGCTGCACAACGATTTGAATGTCCTAAAGCCACTGAACTGTGCACTTAACCATGGTCACCATGGAAATTTTATGTTATGTCTATTTTATCACAATTTTTAATGTTATATTTTTTAAAAGAGAGATGGAAAGAAAAAAAGCATTGGTGTAAAGTGTGACTGTTCCCACCACGATGCCCAGGCAGGAACTCTCCAGACAAGACTTTTCTGCCAGTCCAGCTCAAGTCTGGGTGTCGTGGGAAGTAACCAGCCTTCTTCTGTCCTATTCTGTTTCAGCTGCTGCCAGTTTGGGTCCCTGCTCTCTCTGGCTTCCAGCTGTGATGTCTGGTCACCCCCACCTCCCTCCTGAAGCAGCCACGCCCAGGGTGCATGCCCACCCAGTGGCCCTTATGAAGTGGTGACCACTCTGACCAGCAGGTGAGTGCCCTCTGGGAAGAGACCTCAGTAGGTATCTGAAAACAAGGCACGAGGTCTCAGCTCTCATGTGCAGGAGGGAAGGGGAAGGAGCCAACTTCCACTCCAGGGGGGTGTATAAGAACCCAGGGTTGTGCTCTGCCCCCCACCCCTACCCCCACCGCAGGCAAGCGGGCATGACCCTCTGATCTGCAGTGCCCTGGCTTTCTGCAGGAGTGGAAGATGGTACCAGTCAACCCTGCGCCAGAGGAGGAGCCCGAAGCCGCCACTGAGAGATGGAGGACCCCACGCCTGAGCCCGTCTCCGTGGATGTGGACAAAGGACTGACCTTGGCCTGCTTCGTCTTCCTCTGCCTGTTCCTCGTCGTGATGATCATCCGCTGCGCGAAGGTCATCATGGACCCTTACAGCGCCATCCCCACGTCCACCTGGGAGGAGCAGCACCTGGACGACTGAGGCATGGCCGGGCAGGGGCTGTGGGGAGGGCCTGAGACCCTGGCGCTCCCTGGACGAGGTTGCCCCGGGACACACCTCCGTCCCCTGGCTACCATCCTGCCAGCGCCTGGAGGCAGGCGGGAACAGATTTGGCTACTGGGGATGGAGAAGGTTCACCTTAGCCTTGTCCACTCCCACACGAACAGCAGGTTGAGATGCGTGGGATGCTGTGGGCGGTGCCATGGCCAGGCAGTCTGGGGATGAGAGGTCCGTGAGTCAGTAGGCCCGGGTTCCAGGCTGGGGACTCAGTGTGAGACTATGGGTGGTCACCTTCCCTGGATCCCAAACCCCATTTGGCATTGGATACAGGACAGATCATATAACAGTGGTCCAGTTTTGAGGAGACCTTTGCCCTGATCATGCCAAGTAGCACATGTACTAGCCCCAGGGTTGCACAGCACAGACAGCCACCTGAAACTCAGCCCCTTCCCAATGGGCTGGCAGTGGAGCCAGGGTGGTGACCCAGGGAAGCAGATGGATTCAAATTCACAAAAGGCACAGGGGCTGCTTCCCAGCAATTTTTTTTTTAACTAGAATATAGAAGGGTATATTTTTTCCTGTTATAAATGAAATGTGTATTTTAGAAGTTTGGAAAAATACAGAAAAATAATAGAAGGGGAAAATAATACTTATAATTCCACTTCCCCAAAGCTGCCATCTTGATATATTTTCTCTCAGTATTTCTACATATATTTTTCAATAGTCAAACTGTGTGCATGGTATTACATCACTTCATCTTAGAGCATGAACACTTTCTCATGTCATCAAACTCTCTTCAGTTCAGGTCAGTCGCTCAGTCGTGTCCGACTCTTTGTGACCCCATGAACTGCAGCACGCCAGGCCTCCCTGTCCATCACCAACTTCCAGAGTCTACCCAGACCATATCCATCGAGTCAGTGATGCCATCCAACCATCTCATCCTCTGTCGTCCCCTTCTCCTTTTGCCCTCAATCTTTCCCAGCATCACGGTCTTTTCAAGTGAGTCAGTTCTTTGCATCAGGTGGCCAAAATATTGGAGTTTCAGCTTCAACATCAGTCCTTCCAGTGAACACCCAGGACTGATCTCCTTTAGAATGGACTGGTTAGATCTCCTTGCAGTCCAAGGGACTCTCAAGAGTCTTCTCCCATACCACAGTTCAAAAGCATCAATTCTTTGCCACTCAGCTTTATTTATAGTCCAACTCTCACATCCATACATGACTACTTGAAAAACCATAGCCTTGGCTAGACGGACCGTTGTTGGCAAAGTAATGTCTCTGCTTTTTAATATGCTGTCTAGGCTGGTTATAGCCGTCATTTTTACTGACTGCTGATTATTCCATTGGTGGATAGGTCATGGTGTAATAATTATCTCTGTTGGTCATATGTTTCTTTTTTTCCCCCACTATTCTTCATGAGAAATTATTTCATCCAGTGACCTCTTGAGAACACACAGTATAGGAGATGAATATCAGACAGGAAGACCTGGCTTCTACTCTGGTCTGTTACTCTAAGGCTGTGTGACCTTGAGCAAGTCAGTTTACCTCTCTGCGCCTCCATCCCCTCGTTGTATAAAGGAGGAGGAAGAACTTTGCCCTTTTTGTTTTGTGTAAGCCTCGTGTGAGTGAAAGGGCAGGAGGGGGAGTGCTTTGAATGTAAATGTGCCGTGGGGGGGGACAAGGAATAAGTTGTTGATTATAATGACTCCTTTCCATCTTTTCCCACCCTTCTCACCCCCCTCACACTCCATCACCTAAATCTACAAGCTTGCAGCAAGAATACTGGACCAGAGTCCACAAACCTGGTCCCGAGTCCCAACTCCTCTACTTTCTTGCCCTATGATCCCGAATAACTCAGCCTCTCTGATCCCCAATTTCCTCATCTGTAAAATGAGGGAATAACGTCTACCTCACAAGGTTGTTGTGAGGATGAAATGAGAGAACATGGGCAAACATTCATGTCTTTCCTTGATTTTTACCACCCCCAGGAGAAGCCAGGGGTCTGAACTGGAAGAATGAGGGGTCTGGGTTCTCCTCTCTCAGAGGAACCTGGAACCCTGGGTTTTCCTCGGTTCCCAGGGCCCTTCTGAAAGGCCAGACCTCCCAGCCAGGACCTGGTCAGAGGAACGCTCACAGCAACCTCTCCCACCCAGCACCTCACCTCAAGGAATATGGTGTCTACTAATTTACATAATCATCATTGTCATCAGTAATCCTGCAAACACAATATGAAGTTAAATGAGACCACCTGAACACCCCCTGATTCTGAAAGTATTTATTTTCTGCCTCTAAGGCATCCCTGCCATCTCCCTCAGAAGTGACCTGCAGCTGGGAAGAAGCTCAAGGCTCCCTTCCCATCACCCGCATCCCCGCCATCAGTACCACCCCATCCCGGCTCACCTGGGAAATAGCTTTCCAAAGCACTGTCATCACTAGGTGACCACCTTGAAAGTGAACAAGGGCACCGCTGTTCAGGTGGCATTCCAGGGCATTTCCGGCTGTTCCCCATGCCACCCTCCACTGTATGGGATGCAGTAAGGGACAGCTGGCAAAGGCAGTGGACTGAAAGGCATTGGAGGCTCTCTGAGGGAACGATCTAGAGCAAGGACCCTGTACATTGCCTCAGGCCCAGCAGCAGCCTTCACTCTGCAGCCTACCTCAGAGATACCCAGCACTTCTGTGAAAAGCTCATCAGCATGGATTTACAGTGCCAATCAGAACCAACTCCCAATCGGCAAAGATCCCAAGGAACAAGAGGTCTTAAAGACATCACTTGGAGATATTTTAGAGCTCTAAGGAGTGAACAACAGGTGCCTGAGGGCTGTACTACTCAAACCCTGATGAAGGACAAATAGCACCAGCAACACTGAGGAACTTGCTAGAAATCCAAAATCATGGACCCCCACTCCAGACCTCCAGAACTCTAATCTCTGCAGGTGGGGCCCAGAAATCTCTTAGCAAGATCCACTGAGTGATTTCCTTGCACGAATGTGAGCTTCCCAGGTGGCTCAGTGGTAAAGCATCCTCCTGCCAATGCAGGAAGCTCAAGTTCTATCCCTGAATTGGGAAGATCTCCTGGAGGAGGAAATGGCAACCCACTCCAGTATTCTTGCCTGGAGAATCCCACGGACAGAGGAGCCTCGCAGGCTACAGTCCAGGGGGTCACAAAAAGTCAGATGTGACTGAGCATGCACACACGTTAATTAAATGCATCAATATGTTTTTAGAGAAGGATATGATCAATTAGTTTGAGAAGCACTGCCCTGGGGGTCCTCTGGTCTCACTTATTTCTTTCTCACTCCTACAGTTGCTAATATTTCCCACCCTATCTCTTGTGACTTTTTTGGTGGCAAAGGGAAATAATAACATTTCAGCAAAAGATGGAAAATTTCGAAATCACTCCTATTCTAAGCCTCCAGATAGTAGTGATTTCCATTGTATGTCTATGTGTTCCCTTCTCATCTTTGTCCACATGCAAAATATATTTTTTCATAAAAGCCTTCTGTTACAACATTTTCATCAGTATCTCATAATATTTCTTCATAAGCATGTTCCTGCTACAGTCTTCTGTTTATCATATTAGTGGCTATAAACCATACCATCTCGTGCACGTGCATAGTTATCCAGAATCCTGTTGTTAAGTATTCGGATTGCTTTCATTTTTCCCTAATATACATGTTGCAAAATAAAAATAAAGAAAGAAAACTTAAGACAGATATGATGAACCCTGGGGCTTACTCAGGATGGTGGATAATAAATATTTAAATGACACCCGCTGCACCTTAGAGACACATGGGGGAAGGAAAGCCATCTAAATATTTGATCATAATAAGGGAAAACCCAACTGAAAAGTCAAGCTTTTGTTGTTGCTTTAGCTGCTAAAGGATGGAGGAGATGGTCCTTTGTCATCAGAGCATCTTAGCCAGTTTGTAGCTGCCTGAGATGAAGTTAGGGCTTGGGATGGAGAGGTAAACTGTTCAGCAAAAGAAATGGAGAGAATTTTTGAAGACTGGAAGCTGGCAGAGAGAAAATGAAAAGCATCAGAGATAAAGAGGTGTTGACCTCAACCCAGGATTTAAGGCAAAATATGATCAGAGAAAAAGTCCCCTTGCAGGGTACATAGGTGATGGGGTCTCCAGACAGTGGTGTTTGGTGGTGGATTTTAAGTTGTTGCCTGTTCTGTGCTCTGCTCCAGTCCCTTCCTGTTACCCCAAACTCTCAATAAAGTCTGATACACAATCCACCTTGTGGCCGTGGTGTTTGTGGGGCAATAAAGACATCTGGGGAAAAAGATATCTGGGAAGTGGGTGATGTGAAGGAATGTTATCTGGAAAGGGATGTCATGCTAGGGACAGGTGAGGTAGAGAAAAACAGCAGAAGCAAGAAATCAGTGACGGTCCCTAGCAAAAACATGAGCCCTGAGAATGCTCAGACAGGCTGGTATGACTAATAGAGGACACCAGTTTTACCCACCTGGTCTATCAATTCCCATCAACTCTGTTTCGTTTTTTTCCAGTTAGTTGTTCAAATATCTACATGTTCTTATTGAATTACTACTCTTTTTTTGTGTGTGTTGGGGGGGGTGGTGGTGGTCATGCCATGCTCCATGCAGGATCTTAGTTCCCTGATCAGGGATGGAACCTTCCCCACTGCATTGGATGTGCAGAGTTTTAGCCACAGGACCACCAGGGAAGTCCCTTCCTATTGAATTGAAACACCCATGACTCCCTCTCTTATAAAATTGCCACAGAATTTGAGGCTAACTCAATCCAAAAGGAGCTGGTTCTGCTTCAAAACATTAGGTGGGGAGAATTTCAAAGCCTAGCGTGTCCACAAGTATGTTTCCCCATCCACAGTCCTGTGTGTGTGAAGGAGGACAGCCTGCAGTGCCCTCTTTGTTTATGGCCCAGTCTGCTGAGAGGCACTTGAGCCGAGCTCCCTGGTCCACGTTCACATACCCAGTCATTCCGTCCAAACAGTACACCAGGCTGGCTGTGTCCAAAAGGACAGACAGCCTCAGCCATGTCAGCCCTGAATCCATAGGTCCTTGGTCATCGTCGGCTAAGATACTTCCTCCTTCCTGGGGAGTTTGTCTTGGGGACCTGTATCACTCAGAATCCTAGCAGGAGAGAGATGTACCCCAAAAGCATTCCATGAAGACAGTTTAATGACGGGAGATTTACAGAGGTTGTCAGAGTCAAGGGAAACAAAAGAAGGGGACAATATACCCATGGATGACCCACAGTGCAAGTCCATCACCACTTTAGCCCGAAAAAAGGAGAAGGAGAGATTGTCCCCAGAAGCTACTGGAAGAGGACTCCCCCGCAACCAAAGCCATGGCTACAGGCAGCCAATCAAAGCACAGCTTGGTGGGAAGAGAATAAGATTCTCACCCTCTGCCCTCTAGTCCCCTGTCCCAGCAGCCAAAACAACAGAAGCAAAAGAACAGGGAACTCTGGGTGACAGGGTTCATATATATTAGTGAAACAGAGCAAATGAGAACTAACCAGTACTGGGACTTCTCTGGTGGTCCAGAGGTTAAGACTCTGAGCTTCCAGTGCAGGGGGTTTGGGTTCGAGCCCTGGTTTGGGAACTAAGATCCCATGTGCTGCACAGCTCGACCATAAATACGTAAATAAATCCATGCCCCCCTAGATAATTGATTAATTAATGCCTCCAGATAATAAATTCAAGCCCCACATAATAAATAAATTCCTGTTTCTAGATAATAAACAAATAAATAAAATCAAGCCCCTAGATAATAAATAAATGAATTCGTGCCTCCAGATAATAAATAAATAAATTCTTCTCTCCAGATAGCAAATAAATCCATGCCCCCAGATAATTAATTAATTAATTAATCCCCCAGATAATAAGTAAATAAATAAATTCAAGCCCCAGATAATAAGTAAATGAATTCATGCCTCCAGATATTAAATAAATGCATGCCTCCAGATAGCTAATTAATTACTTCATTCCCCAAGATAGTAAATAAATTCATGCCCCCAGCCTAGACCTATAGAATAGGGATATGGGATGAGGAGTAACTAGAGACTCTCCACTGAAGCCCTGGGTTCTAGAGCCAGTCTTCCTTGTCTCCATTGTGTTACATTGTCCCCATTTCCCCTCAGATGCTGGAATAAATCACCCTGAACAGCTCAGTGGTCCCCTCCTCTGCCAACTACTACAAGATGAGGAGACCCAGATACCTGCAGGATGATCTCAGCATGGGGTGGGGGGTGGGAGGGAGGCTCAAGAGGGAGGATATATACATATATATATATATATATGAATATAATATATATATACACACACATATATAGTTAGGACTGATTCATGTTGTACAGCAGAAACCAGTATAACACTGCAAAGCAATTATCTTCCAGCCAAAAAATAAAAATTAAATTATAAGAAAACATAGCAACCTTAGGATGCACCCAGTACATGCAGCAGAGTGGTACACACGAAGATGCTACACATTGCTCAAAAACCCAGAGAGGTTCATAAACCACTGAGCCTCTTTCTTCACAGTGGATGGCACAAGGAAAAGCGAGGTTTCTCACCTAAAAGGGGATATCCCAACATGCCCCCAGCCGCTGAAACCCAAGAAATTTCTGCAATATGGAGGGCACATGCAGAGCCCCCACACTGACCTTGGCGGTGCCTGCTACCCATCGAGTCTTCCAGACACAGGGTGATGGCAGAAACTAGAGACAGGGCTGCCATCCTTACTGCCTGGCCACTGAGCACCCCCTCTGCACCAGAACAGAGAAGAGAGGTGCCTGGAGGTCCCTGCTTTCAAACGGGGGGTAGAAAGAAAGATGGACACATGGCTGCTGAAGACTTTCCACGTTGACTAGAGCACACACTTGAAGCCAAGTCATAAGAAACCCGAAAGAAGATCTTCTATTCAGATCAGAAGGGCTAGTGTTGAACGTGGCCTGAAAGATTGCTCCAGGGAATGGGCTTTAAGAGACAGCAGGATCTGTGCAAACAAATCATTTCCCCATGGAAGCAGCAAAAGTGAATTTTATTTGGAACGAAGATTTTCATTTTAAGAAGTAAGAGATATATTCACTTGTTCATTTTAATTGGCATTAGTATACATTGGAGAAGGGCTTCCCAGAGGGCTCCGTGGTGAAGAATCCTCCTGCCAGCCCATAGGGGTTTGCTCTCACCTTCTGGCATGCCCGCGCCGTTTGTGGTCCTTGCTGCACTCCACTCAGCAAAGGCAGTTAGCACCATGTCATCAGTACAGCGCGACTGAGCACAAGCATCAGTATAGCAGCCATTCGTGAGGCGCGGTGGGTTGACAAGATGATCGGGGTCCCACACAATACAACAAAGAAGAGCGGGTGAACCCTGGAAGGAATACAATTAAGGTGTGCCACTACCTCCTGCCTGACGAAGGTGACTCTTTTCATTATCTTTATTGATCGGGATGCAGCAGAAAGTACTTTCTGGTACAGTGGTTCTCAAACTTTAGCGTGCATCAGAATCACTCGGAAAGTCTGTTCTAACACAGTTTCTGGACTCCCACCCCAGAACGTTTAATTCAGTTGATCTTGTTGTCTGTTCTTTAATTTGTCAATCAAAGTACTATAAATTTTTTTTGGGGGGGGGGTTGTTTACTTTTTAAAGTATAGTTGATTTGCTATGTTGTGTTCATTTCTGCTGTACAGCAAAATAGAAGTCCTATAATTTGTATTTTTAACAAGTTTCAAGGTCCTCGCCTCAGCTAAGAGGCTTTATTGACACACACAATTACCTGGCATTGCACGGTTCCCTGGCACTGCAACTCTGCAAGCCAGACCTTCGTCTGTCCTACAGCTGAGGAAAGTCACTTTACCACCGCATGCATGCCTTCTGCTTCTCCATCTGACACTCCAGTTATGAATTCAAGACTTGGAGTTTATCTTCCTCTTTATGTAAACTCTCCAGGGCAATCAAGAGCAGCCCACCCATCCTAGAATCCATGTAATCATCGCTATTCCCCTAGCAACTAAGTGCCAATGATTTTTTTTAAAAATATTTGTTCTTTCATTCATTTATTTAGCTGTGCCAGGTCTTACTGCTGCACACGGGATCTTCAGTCTTCACTGTGGCACGTGGAATCTTTAGTTGTGGCTTGTGTGATCTGGTTCCCTAACCAGGGATCGAACGTGGGCTCCCCGAATTTGGAGCACAGAGCCTTAGCCACGGGACCACTAGGGAAGTCCCACCAATAACTCTTCTCCTAGTGTTTTACTCTCAACCTGCACTCCATCCTATGCCAACACTGATAATACTCCAATAACTGATAGCATTACACAATACAGAATATTCATGTCCTGCCTCCCCCAGTCAGGAGGTTACTGCGTGCTCATCTAATATGCAAGAAACCCAGTTCCAGCATGTTATTTTCAGAGCCTGTTTCCTGACGCCACTCCTGGTACCAATGGCTTTATTAGTCAGGAAGCAACTGAAGAGGGTTTGATTGATTGAAGAGGGTCTAATTTAGGGACTATTTTCAAAATGTAGGCAGGGTTTAAAAATGCAACACAAATGAACATATCTACAAAACAGAAACAGACTTGCAGACATAGAGAACAGGCTTGTGGTTGCCAAGAATCTCTCTTGTGAATCTCTCTTGTGGGAGAGAGAATAGGGGAGGGAAGAATTGGGAGTTTGGGATTAGCAGGTGCAAACTGATATCTATAGGATGGATAAGCAAAAAGGTCCTACTGTATAGCACAGGGAACTATACTCAGTAGATTGTAATAAATCAGAATGAAAAACAATATATATATATATACACACATGTATATGTGTAACAGTCACTTTGCCATACAGCAGAAATTAAACACAACCTGGTAAACCAACTATTTTTCAATAAAAAATGTTGAAAATATAAATAAAAGAGAGAGAGAGAAAGGATGGTGGCTAGTTCAGGATTGATGACCACAAGAAGCCACTGGCAGCTCTTGCTTAGGGAGGGAACAGTGGAACCAGAAACAAGCAAATGTTATTGAGCCACAGGTAGGCAGGGAGATGCTGGCGCAGAGCCACCCAAACCCTAGCCCAGCAGGGAAGGAGTGAGGACCGTGGATACCCCTGCCTTCTTTCTCCTCTTACATTCCACCCTCAGCTTGTGCCACCTTTACCGAAGCCCAGGCAGAAGCCAGAGGGCAGGAGCCTGGGTGACGTCATCCATGGAGGTCTTCCTCCTCCCAAGACACAGCAGGACAGGGAAGGATGACCAGCAGGTCTGGAGGAACAGAGGGAGAGGAACCTGCATGGAGCCCCGGATGCTCTTCCTGCCAGCAGATCTTAGGCATGGCCCAGCGAGAGCTTCTAAACCGACTTTCAAACTGTAACTATCTGGGAGAGGGGATCAGTGTCAGTCACTGATGCCTCTCGGGCTTCTTATGAAATTTGGCCCACTCTCTCTCCTCCCTTCTGCACCAAGAACAGGGTGACCTCACTAGGTTCTGTTGTGCTCACTTCTCCAAGAAAAGGGGTGTCCTCTGGCCTAATACAGTCATTAAGAGGGACTGGAGAACTCAGAATCCTTCAGCCTGACTACACAGAGAAGCAGCTGATTAATCCAAGCCTCCTCCCAGTAATTATACTCCTCCCCTAGGGGTCATGTATCATATTGTTTGATAGCATGTAGAATCTCCAGCTACCTTCTACTGTCATAAAATATTGTAGTGCTAAATCTGGTTTTTGCATTCTTGTATTGTTTCTGTGGGGGCTTCCCAGGTGGCTCACTGGTAAAGAATCCACCTGCAAATGCAGGAGATGAGTGTTTGATCCCTGGGTCGGGAAGATCCCCTGGAAAACGGAATGGCTACCCACTCCAGTATTCTTGCAAGGGAAATCCCATGGACGGAGGAGCCTGACAGGCTACAGTTTATGGCATCACAAATGAGTCAGCATGACTGAGCAACTAAACAACAACAAATATTACAAGTCAGTCCCATTTCATATCAGTCAGTCCATTAAGCGGGGAAACATTGGGTGTCACCTTGAAGATGGAATGGGGACTCTGGCTTCCTATGAATAGACACTGAGGAAGGCATGACTCCAGAGGGCTGTGATGGGATGACACCCACAGGGCTGAAACTTGGACTACATCAGGAGTGCTGCAATGACCATCCTTAAACACATGATTTTTTCTTTCTCTGCTCAGATACGCAGTCGTGTCCAGCTCTCTGTGACCTCATGGACTGTAGCCCAGCAGGCTCCTCTGTCCATGGGATTTCCCAGGCAAGAATACTGGAGTGAGTTGCCATTCCCTCCTCCAGAAGATCTTCTTGACCCGGAGATCGAACCCGAATCTCATCTCCTGCATTGGCAGCTGGATTCTTTACCACTGCACCACCTGGGAAGCCCTTTTCCTTCTCCTGGATTACCAAATGCAGCTGTAATATAACTTGGAAGAGCTTCATACTGAGCTCATAGTGATGAGATAGGCAACTCTGTGATGCAATGCCACACATGTGTATGAGCAGCTAGTGTGCTGGGCTTCCCTGGTGGCTCAGTGATAAAGAACCCGCCTGCCAATGCAGAAGATGCAGGCTCGAATCCTGGGTCGGGAAGATCCCCTGGAGGGCATGGCAACCCATTCCAGGATTCTTGCCTGGGAAATCCCATCGACAGAGGAGCGGTGGGCTATAGTCCATGGGGCTGCAAAGAGTCTGACATGACTGAAGTCATTAAACAACAACCTGTGTAAAGGGGTTTGAACACAAAGATAAGTCAAGCACAACCCTGCCTTGAGAAGTTCACTTCCAGGGATCAAAATCAAGGTTCCAACCACTGTTTCAAAATTAGCCCTAGAAGTCCAAAACTGTGGAGTCCAGTCTCCGTTCTACCACTCTCTAGCTATGTGAAATGAACAAGTCTCTTCATTTAAAGATGTTTTAGATGTGGACCATCTTCAAGGTCTTTGTTGAATTTGCTGCAATATCACTTCTGTTTCCTGTTTTTGTTTTTTTGGCCATAAGGCATGTGGGATCCTCGCTCCCTGACCAGGGATCAAACCCACACCCCTGCATTGGAAGAAGTCTTAACCACAGACCACCAGGGAAGTCAAGTGTCTTCATTTATACAAAAAGATCTGAGACAGTGTGGGGTCCAGAGATAGAGGTAAAGGCACAATATTGCCTGTAGGCCTGGGGAGGAGGTAGGCTTTCCCTGGGATCCATGCTCCAGAGGGCCTATCACAAACACACACACAAATGAATGTATTCGAGAGCACATGGGGGGACTTCACTGGTGGTCCAGTGGTTAAGGCTCCGCGCTTTCACTGCAGGGGGCAATAGTTTGATCCCTGGTCGGGGAACTGATTTCACATGCCAAGTGGTGTGGCCAAAAAGTGAAAAAAAAAAAAGAACACATGGGTCCCTATCTCCTTGGGACTCAAGCCCCGGAGAAACATCTCTTCACACCTCTGGGTTATGCCCTGAAAACAAGAGAGCCATGTGAATGCCACACAGCTGTGTGGTGGGTCAGTGCCAGCGCTCTCAATGGACACTTCCGCCCTCCTCCAGCGGGTGCAGGGCAGCAGAAGCACTGTGGAGAGAAGCTGATGGTCATTAACTACTTCCTACAGCACGAATGCAGCTGATGACTGCCCCAGCGGCATTTCTCAGTCCTACCCTAAATTCATTTCCTTGTTTTTCAATGTGTGGCTCTGACATGGCATTCGCAACAGTTGCACATGGCAATTAGGGCCCATTTTGCATTGTCAACTAATTCATACTAATTTATATTTATATAAAATAAACAGAGAGTGATACTAATTCTTTACTTTGCAACCAGATGACCCTGAACACTAGATTGCAAATAGTTTTATTTTTATAACAAGTATTTAGTAGGATTTAATTGAATTAAAAAAAATAAATTTAAACATTTCAACTTGATTTAAATAAATTTGATGTTAATGTTCTTTAATTATAATTTGTATCTTACCTTTTAATTTTAATAGATAATTTTGAATGTCAAAGAAAAATTATTGAAGACTTCCCTGGTGGTCCAGTGGTTAAGACTTCTTCCAATGCAGGAGCTGTGGGTTCAATCCCTGGTCAGGGAGCTAAGATTCATGCCTCAGGGCCAAAAAACCAAAGCATGAAACACACGCAATATTGTAACAAATTCAAAAAAGACTTTAAAAATGGTCCCCATCAAAAAATCTTTTTTAAAAAAGAATAACTGGAAATTAATATAAATGTTTCAATTTTTAACATTAAGGTGTTGAAAATATTTACATTTCATACACTTTGAGTGTAACTCAATTTACTTTATCATCATTTATATTAGTCTGTCAATAAAACCCAAATTATGTGAATAGCTTAAGAGAGTATAGTGATTCTAATGAAATTAAGGCAAGAAAAACTAACTTAAATAATAAAATTTTATTTTAAAAATACTGATATAGCAATTTATGAATTCATACATCTTTAGTGCTCATCCCACTGTCACCATCTCATTAATATTCTTCAAGGGCAATGATAATTATATTCATTTATAGTTGATATTTGGTGAATTTTCAATCATATAAAAACCATAGCTTTGCAAATATTTTTGTTTTGTAATTACGAAAACATGTAGGCCAAGGGAGAAGAATGGAGAGTATTTAATAGTTTGTGGCTTCACTCATTTCTCTTAAATATTGAGACATAAGTGAATCTCCATGTATATTCTTGGCCAGGCAGAGGTGGAATACAATGAATACCTATGAATACAATCTGTCTAAGCTTAGGTCAGAAAAGAATATCCAGACACAGAGCATTTCAGAAAGAAGCGAGTTTATTAAGAACAAAAGCAGAGATGATGTGAGCTCTGCAAGCACAGCAGGCTAACCTCCTGACAGACCAGGGAGACCCCACGAGATGCTGTTAGAACGGCGGGCTAGCTCAAGGGAGAGCCGGCCATTTTCATGGGTCAGTAGCCAACTTTTACAGTCTCAAGACAAAGAAAATCCTGCTGGAAGGGTGGCATTAGGTGATTGGTTAGGGTGGGTATTTTTACCAGTCAGGGAGCTAGCCGGTAAGGATCAGGGCGACTCACGGCATCCTTGGCTAGGGGGTTCAGTCAGTTCCAGAGATGACCTTGGTGCTGGGCTCCGTGTCTGTGACCTTGGGATAGGACTCCACAAATGTGAGAGGTGCTGCGATGGGTAAATCTGTGTGTCAACTTGGCTGAGCCATAGTACCCAGAAATTTGGTCCAGTATTAGTCTAGATGTGGCTGTGAAAGTATTTTTCATATGAGATTAACACTGAACTCGGTGACTTTTGAGTAAATCAGATTACCTTCTCTAATATGGGTGGGCCTCATCTAGTCAGCTGAAGCCCTAAGAGAAGAAGGCCTGCTTTCCCTGGAAGAGGAGGGGACTCTGCAGGGGATACCTTCAGACTCACACTGCAGCTCTTCCCTGAGAGGCTCGGGCTGCCCAGCCCACTCTTACCCTGCAGATTTTGGACTTTCCACAATCACACATGTGCACACTAAGTTGCTTCAGTTATGCCCAACTCTTTGCAATCCTATGGACCCACTAGGCTTCTCTGTCCATGGGATTCTCCAGGCAAGAGTCCTGGAGTGGGTTGTCATGCCCTCCTCCAGGGCATCTTCATGACCCAGGGATCAAACCCATGTCTCATGTCTCCTGCATTGGTACGCAGGGTCTTGACCAATAGTGCCACCTGGGAAGCCCAATCACCTGAGCCAGTTCCTTGAAATAAACCTCTCTCCCTATAAATCTCCTGTTCTGTTTCTTTGGAGAACTCTTCACCAATACAAGTGTCATTCTTTTCCCATATTCCGGAAAATAGCAGGAGGCCCAGGATGTCTGATGAAAAACATCAGAACCTCACCCTCACTAATAAAAACCGAAAAACAAGTTAAAGAATGCCTCTCAAGGAAGCAGGACACAGCTTGGCCCACCAAGTCAAACCAAGAACACAAGGACTTCCTGGCAGTCCAGTGGTTAAGACTCCAAGCTTCCAGTGCAAGGGGCATGGGTTCAGTCCCTGGGATGGGAAATTCTGCATGCCTACGATGTGGCTGTTAAAAAAAAAAAAGGCAAACAAACAAAATAACAGAACAAAAACAAACCAAGAACACGAGTAGGCATTGTGCACAGCCATGCCAGTCTCAGAGCATGAAGACGGAGCACAGCGGCTTTATTATTGAGTGAAGAACCAGGCCCGCAGCCACAGTGGGGGCCCCTGGTCCCCCCAGGGAGGTGGAGGGGGCGGCGTGCCAGTCTGGTGTTTCTGGGAAAGCAGAGAGGACCTCAGGCGAGCGAGAGGGCAGGCAGCACTTTCCCTGCACACTGGCCGAAGCCAATGTGGTACCCATTCCCCTGGCAGTGCCCTGCAACAGACAGAGGACAAGGGGTCAGCCACAGAGCCGCCAAGCTCAGGGAACCAACGCCCAGGCAGCCACAGCACTGGTCAGCACGCGGCTGGGCCTGGGGCAGAAAGGCATCATCAGGATGACAAATAGGTATATTCGACAGAAAACTACCCTCCCCAGGACCTGGGCAGAGCACCAAGATGGAACTCCAGGCCCATCCCACTGTCAGGGACCCCAGAAAGTAGTGCAAGGATGGAGCGATGGCTCTCTTGAGAGGTGAAGGAAGAAACAGAGGTCAACTCCCCCTACGTGAGTCTGAGTTCAAATCCTAATTAGGTCTGCTAATTAGCCTGAGGCCAGGGTTCAAAGTCTGGCTCCTCCACCTACTTGGGTCTCCTGGGAACTCAGTTTCTTCATCTGTGAAATGGATCTAATGATAGTACCCACTGAGCAAGACTATTACAAAGATGACATGAGTTAATACACAGAGAACTCCCAGAAGTGCTTGGCCCCCAGGCAAATGCTCAATGTCAGCTACTAGGAGAATTATAAGCTGGGGGTCTGGGGGCAGCTTGTTTAACCTCTGAGCTCAGCTACTCCCTTGTCTACAAATGGGAACAGCAATCCTTTCCTCTCGGGGTGGTGAGGATTTAATGACACACTTGGGTGAAGCCCCAGCATGACACCTCTCCCAGAGCAGATGTTTAACAAATTCAATCAATTCCAGAAAGGCAGACAGCAGGAGGCCCTTGTCCCTGTACCTGAGAAGGGTCCGTTCAGCAGGAGCTGCCCAACTAATATGAGTTAGAGTAGAAAACTCTATGAGGTGCTGGGAGAGCAGTGTGGAGCACACAGGAGAAGAAAGGAGGGAACTTGCTGCTGATGGGAACCCCACCTGAGTGGGGACTTGATGGGTGGGTAGGAGTTCGCCAGGAGGGGGACAATGTAAAGGACATGCTCAACAGAGGAAATAGCATGAGATCGAAGGCAGCCTTGGGAGATGGGTCAACTCAGTTCAGTTCAATTGCTCAGTCATGTCCGACTCTGGAACCCCATGAACCGCAGCATGGACAGGCCTCCCTGTCCATCACCAACTCCGGGGTACACCCAAACCCATGTCCACTGAGTCAGTGGTGCCATCCAACCATCTCATCCTCTGTTGTCCCCTTCTCCTCCTGCCCTCAATCTTTCCCAGCATCAGGGTCTTTTCCAGTGAGTCAGTTCTTCGCATCAGGTGGCCAAAGTTTTGGACTTTCAGCTTCAACATCAGTCCTTCCAATGAACATCCAGGACTAATCTCCGTTAGGATGGACTGGTAGGATCTCCTTGCAGTCCAAGGGACTCTCAAGAGTCTTCTCCAACAACACAGTTCAAAAGCATCAATTCTTCGGAGCTCAGCTTTCTTTATAGTCCAACTCTCACATCCACCCATGACCACTGGAAAAACCATAGCCTTGACTAGACAGACCTTTGTTGGCAAAGAAATGTCTCTGCTTTTTAATATGCTATCTCGGTTGGTCATAACTTTCCTTCCAAGGGGTAAGCATCTTTTAATTCCATGGCTGAAATCACCATCTGCAGTGATTTGGGAGCCCAGAAAAATAAAGTCTGACACTGTTTCCACTGTTTTCCCATCTATTTGCCATGAAGTGATGGGACCGAATGCCATGATCTTAGTTTTCTAGGTGTTGAGCTTTAAGCCAACTTTTTCACTCTCCTCTTTGACTTTCATCAAGAGGGTCTTTAGTTCCTCTTCGCTTTCTTCCATAAGGGTGATGTCATCTGCGTATCTGAGGTTATTGATATTTCTCCCAGCAATCTTGAGTCCAGCTTGTGCTTCCTCCAGCCCAGCTTTTCTTATAATGTACTCTGCATATAAGTTAAATAAGCAGAGTGACAATATACAGCCTTGACGTACTCCTTTTCCTATTTGGAACCAGTCTGCTGTTCCATGTCCAGTTCTAACTGTTGCTTCCTGACCTGCATACAGATTTCTCAAGAGGCAGGTCAGCTGGTCTGGTAGGCCCATCTCTTTAAGAATTTTCCACAGTTTATTGTGATCCACACAGTCAAAGGCTTTGGCATAGTCAAGAAAGCAGAAATAGATGTTTTTCTGGAATTCTCTTGCTTTTTCAATGATCCAGTGGATGTTGGCAATTTGATCTCTGGTTCCTCTGCCTTTTCTAAAACCAGCTTGAACATCTGGAAGTTCACAGTTCATGTATTGCTGAAGCCTGGCTTGGAGAATTTCAAGCATTGCTTTACTAGCGTGTGAGATGAGTGCAATTGTGCAGTAGTTTGAGCATTCTTTGGCATTGCCAAAGAATGACTCGATGGACATGGGTTTGGGTGAACTCTGGGAGTTGGTGATAGACAGGGAGGCCTGGCATGCTGCGGTTCATGGGGTCGCAAAGAGTCGGACACGACTGAGCTACTGAACTGAACTCATCTTTACAACCATGCTCTGAGACTAGGCACTGTATCCTTAGCTCCATTTTAAAGATGAGGAAACTGAGTCTCAGAAAGATTCAATAAACTGAGGAAGGTCCCAGGGCTGCTGGGGATGTGGGAGTCCAACCTGAATCTGTGTGACTCTGACCACAGTGGCACCTTCCTCTCCAGCAATATTAAATGATAGACATAACAGGCCCTCAAGGGGTAAGGGTGCCCTAACCTGCTTGGAATGTGCGTGCTCATATGCTCAGTCATGTCCAACTCTTTTGTGACTTCGTGGACTGTAGCCCTCCAGGCTCCTCTCTCCTTGGGGATTCTCCAGGCAATAATACTGGCATGGGTTGCGATGCCCTCCTCCAGGGCATCTTCCCAACCAAGGGATCGAACCTGCATCTCTTACATCTCCTGCATTAGCAGGCAGGTTCTTCACTACGAATGCCACCTGGGAAGCCCCTCAGAGTGGGCTGCTACAAATCTTGTCACTAACTCAGTCAGGTAATAGGCACAAGGTCAAAGGGCACAAGGTCAGAAGGCACAGGGTCTCTGCACTGCAAAGTTCAGAATGTGAAACCTGCCATTATTTTATCACTTTGATCTGGGAGGAAGGAGACACTGAGCTGGACTTCCTTGGTCTTTTTGCTCCAGGAAGACTCTGATTTAAAGTTCTAGGCAGGGATTTCCCTGGTGGACCAATGGTTAAGATTTTGCACTTTTACTGCAGGAGACACAGGTTTGATTCCTGGTCAGGGAACTAAGATCCAACATGCCACATGGCTTGGCTAAAAGATTAAAAGTAAATAAAGCCAGTCCCTGGCAGGCAGGGCTGAAGTGAAGGCCAGAACAAGCAGACACAGAGCTGGGACTTCCCTGGTAGTTCAGCTGGTAAAGAAACCATCTGCAATGCACAAGACCCCAGTATGATTCCTGAGTCAGGAAGATCCGCTGGAGAAGGGATAGGCTGCCCACTCCAGTATTCTTGGGCTTCCCTAGTGGCTCAGTTGGTAAAGAATCTGCCTATAATGTGGGAGACCTGGGTTTGATACCTGGGTTGGGAAGATCCCTTGGAGAAGGGAATGGCTACTCACTCCCGTATTCTGGCCTGCAGAATTCCATGGACTGTATAGTCCATGGGGTGGCAAAGAGTTGGACACTTCACTTCATTTCAGTCCCCGTCATGCAGGGCTGGGGTGAAGGCCAGAAGAAGCAGACAGAGCCGGGAAGGCTGGAGTGGGGACAGATGGGACAGATGGGACAGATGGCTTCCCAGCAGATGGTGAGGACGGCGAGGAGGAGATGCCGCCGTGGGCCTGGTGCCCTCCCTCACCTGTCATGATGACTTCATCCCCATCCAGCAGGAACTTCCTGGTGTGGCCGTTCCCCAGCTCTACAGCCCTTGTGCCCTTCCACGACAGCTCCAGCATGCAGCCGAAGCTCTCTGGCTCCTTCATAGCAAGAAGGGGAAGAAGTTGTCACAGGCATTTACATCATGGTATTTCCATCACGGTGGGTGGGACAGATCTGGTGCAGACAGTGGTTAGCAAGGCGAGGGGTAGGGGTGAGGCCTGGGAAGAAGCAAGGGACCCCACAGCCCCCAGAGACCCTGCCTTGGTGGGAATCACCCTAGAAATGTCCTCAAGCCCGGGTACCCTACGTGCCCTGCCCACTTCATTCAGGACTTGGGTGTTGTGGGGATGCTGGACCAACCTGCCCAGGCCCATCCTGCCAGGTGCCTGCCAGGCCCCTGCCCACTCTGGAGGCTGGGGCTTACCCAGATGCTGTTACACTTGGCCCCCCAACCCCACCCCCAGTAGGAAGAGACTTTCCATCAAAAAGAGCCTGAGGTCTGGACCTTGCAGGAAGTGGCTAGTCCATGCACCAACCAAAGTCATCACCAAACGTTCACAATGGGGCAGTTAGAAGTGGGGCCACCTCATCCTGGAAGGATGTGCTGTGAGGTGGTGACAACCAGATACAACAGTGGCCCCCTATGTCATTCTCACTGCCCCCAATAGACAGAGGCAGCCTCTCACCCCTATCCCGATCTCTTCTGCATTTGAAAAAGGAGCCCCTTCTGCACCCAGAGACGGATGAAGCTATGAGGTGGACAGGGTCGTAAGATATGCCTGCTCAAGCGGGACTCCCCTCTCGAGGGAGAACCTTCCAGTCTGTACAGGGAATAAGGATGCTCCATGCAGGCAGCTCCCAGGGGAACCAATCACATACTCACCGGCCCGCTGATGGTTCCAGAAGCCAAGAGGTCGCCTGGCTGCAGGTTGCAGCCATTGGCAGAGTGGTGGGTGAGCTGCTGCAGCATCGTCCAGTACATGTACTGCGGGCGAGGACACAGAGATGGGGACGGGCAGGACAGGCTTCTCCTGAGCTGCCCAGAGCAGCCAGCCCCACTCACAGCAGCCCGCCCCGGGCTCTCTCCCAGGCCCTAGAGCAAGCACAAGCTGTCCTCCTGCACTTACCCTGCGACCTACCCCAGTTCTCTCCCCGCCCCTTCACCAGCTAGAGCCCCAGCTCCTAGGCTCCTTCTAGCCCAACTCTAACCCACCTTCTCCAAGAAGCACTCCTGGAGTTGCAAACCTCACTGCTCAGACCCTCAATGTGCAGCATGCTCAGGAGTCCTTAATCCCACTTTGTCCTGCAATCACCCCAGAGTCCTAAGTTGACAAGGTCTAGGTCTTCACTAGAGCAAAAGTGTCTCACGAGCAAAGACCTCAGGCCCTGGAACAGACACTGGGCAACAGAGCTGAACAATTCAAACAGAACCTCAGAGCAGCCTAAAGGATGAGGGAGCACTACGGGAGGTCAGGCCTGGTGGGAAGGGACCAAGGACCACGTGCCCACCAAGCATCTCAGGGGCTGCATTCCTGCACTTCAAGCCCACAGCTCCTCAGGTCTGCCCCTCCTAAAGCTACACACCCAAGAAAAGGAAACCTCAGAAATGGATTTTTGCACAAAAGCCCACTTAAGCAGCCCCCCACCATTCCTTCTTAGCAGCCTAAGTAGCCCAGAATAAAGTTAAATTAAGAGGGAGACTAGAAGAAACAGGAATACATTGAATCGGAGGCTGTTCAAATGGTCAACAAGCATAGGACAGGATGCCCAGCTGCATTCGTCCTTGGCGCTGTTCAGTCGCTCAGTCGTGTCCGACTCTTTGCAATCCCAGGGACTGCAGCACGCCCAGGCTTCCCTGTCCTTCACTATCTCCTGGAGTTTGCTCAGACTCATGTGCTTTGAGTCGGTGATGCCATCCAACCATCTCATCCTCTGTCACCCCCTTCTCCTCCTGCCCTCGGTCTTTCCCAGCATTCCTCTTTAGGGAGATGCAAAGCGAAATCACAATCCCCAGAAGAGCTGAAATGAAAATGCCGGTGGCTCACCTGTCGACCAGGATGTGGAGCAGCCGAAATGCTCAGATGCTGCTCGTGGTGAGTGCAAATTGTAACAAGCCCTTTGGAAAAGTGTCTGGAAGGACTCCTCAGCCAAGTATGGATATACACCCTCTATGACCCAGCACTTCTATCCCTGGATATCCAGACATATGCACATTCATGCACCCAGAGACATGGACTAGACTGTTCCCGGTAGCTCTACCAAAAAAATGGAAACAAACCACCACACACTGACCCATCATCACATCCCGACATGGATGTTTTTCTCCTGGTCCTGCCAGGAAGAAAGGCCTCCCTCGCCTCCAAAAGCAGTCTGCCCAGCCTCAAAGCTTACCTTAAAATTAGACCTGCATATGGTAGCTGCCTGGCTCATTCCTTCTCCTGTTGGGAAGACAAGTAACATTGACAAGAAGACTTAATTCCATTAATCAAGGAGTGGGGATCCCACCTTGTAAGGGGCACTGTTTTGTGGCTTAGGCTTTCCATTGTCTAATATGACTCCGCCTAAAGAGTCTATGAACCAATAAGCTCATAGGGTAGGGTCTCAGAGCTGGGGGACTTCCACAGAGAAGTCAATACCATCATTATCCCACTTGCCAGGTGACAAACTGGACAGATTTAGTAGCAGACAGATTCAGTAACATGCCCAAAGTCCCAGAGCTGGTCAGGGGAAGAACCAAGACTTAAACTTCAGCTGTAGCCTGCAAAGCTGGGCGCTCTCACTACTGATCCACTGGTCTTTAACTCAGCCCAGCCGAGCAGCCTCAGGGGTCCACCCAGCTGGACACAGCCTCTGACCCCAGGGCAGTACCTTTCAGGGCAACAGAGAGGTTGATGTCGAATGTGTAGGGCTGGTCATGGCAGAGATACGGCAGGGGCTTGGGGTCCTGTGAGGGCAGAGGAACACAGAGGGGCTGGGTTGGCTGGCCGAGCTGGCCAGGCTGGTCCCACAGCAGAGCAGCTGGGCAGGAGGCCCTGAGAAGAAGGTGCGTCCCCTCTTTCCAGGACAGTGCCGTGTCCCTGGACACTGGGGGTGAGGGTGGCAGAAGACAGGGTGGCCAGCAAAGGGTGCACAGTCCCCCTGGTGCTCCTGGCTCAGCGACACAGGCCACTGTGACAGCCAGGCCAGAAGGTCTGTACTTTGTCCAAAAGCAGTGTCTTCCCCAAGAGCCATCTGTGACTCCCTAGTGATCCATGAGCTAACGTGGGGTGACTTTATTTTCATGATTATGTGTTTCTTTTCATCATTGACTGGTAGCTAGTGACATGGATAGGGACTAGAAGTTCCTTTTCAAAATATACTATGTTTTCAAATGGAAGCTGCTTTAAAAAAAAGCATTCAGCCTGCATCCTTTGTAGATGCTTGCATACATTTATATCTAAGACAATTCTGTAGCTATTTTTGCAGTGTATGGATTTATTCTTTTTTAGCACTATTTGGGTTGTAACCATAAAATCTCAATATAAAAAACCCTTGTTGTTTAATTGCTAAGTCATGACCAACTCTTTTGCAACCCCATGGACTATAGCCCATCAGGCTCTTCTGTCCATGGAATATCCCAGGTAAGAATACTGGAGTGGGTTGCCATTTTCTTCTCCAGGGGATCTTCCCAACCCAGGGATCGAACCCTCATCTCTTGCACTGGCAGAGAGATTCACCACTGAGCCACCAGGGAAGCCCAAAGAACCATTGTAGGGATGGGAAAATAAAACGAAAGAAAAAGAAAAGCATTCAGTAAGTCATCATTCACAAGTGGCAAGAATCCTGAAGGTTGCACTTTAACAGTATTTGGGAAGGACTGGTATATAAGGAGATAGAGCCCAAAGGTCTTTGGTGAGGGTGAGCGGTGCCTGTGAGCAAAGAGCTGGACCAGGGATAAAGCCTGGAGGGGACAAGCCAGGGATGTGACTGCGGGCCAGGCAGTCCTCGGAGGGTGGTACTCACCGAGGAGGGAGGAGACAGGTCTCAGAGACTGAAAAGGATGGGGACGGAGATGCTAGCAGGAGCGGTGGAGGAGGGAGTAGAGGGTCCTGCCAGAGAGCCCAAAGAGCCTCACGAGGAACTGGTCTGCAGGGAAAGACTCCCAGTGTTTCAGTACAGCTCCGTGAGAAGACAGCAGGCTGAGACATGTCCAGGGTGAGAGCAGAGGCCATGAGCGAGCAGGGTCAGATGTTCAGGGGAGCAGGACCCGGAATGAGGGAAGAGCGAGGCTGAGAGCTCAGCCCAGGCTGCCCCAACGTGGATGACAGAGTCCACTGGAGCACTGCAGGAGATACAGGACTGAGACTAGTCACATGCCAGAAGCCAGGGGCCGAGTGTCTAGGAAGAGGAGGGGCTGCCAAAGGGTCAAAAGAAGATGGAAGGACCGATGCCAAAGCTGAAGCTTCAACACTTTGCAACCTGATGTGAAGAACTGACTCATTGAAAAAGACCCTGATGCTGGGAAAGATTGAGGGCAGGAGGAGAAGGGGACGACAGAGGATGAGATGGTTGGATGGTATCACTGACTCGATGGACATGAGTTTGAGTAAACTCTGGGAGATGGTGAAGGACAGGGAAGCCTGGTGTGCGGCAGTCCATGGGGTCGCAGAGTCGGACACAACTGAGCGACTGGACAACAGCAAAGAGGTCCATATTGAAGAGGACACAAGGCCATGGCGTCAGTCAAGGTCAAGCGCACTTTGGTGGAGGTCACTGGGGGTGATGGGATGGAGGCAGCAGCAGACTGTGACAGCCTGAGGAGTGAGGTCCAAGATCGGGAGTCGGGCCAGGACAGTGGTACAGGAGGGACCAGGAGGCTCGGCACCAGGAGGCTCTGTGGTCTGACTCCACGCTGCAGTCTGTCAGTCGGCCTCCAGGGGGCGCCATCACACAGAACACAATTTGGCGACCGGGAGGTTGTGCAATGAGGTGATACTGGAAGAGACCCCTTCTCCTGCCAACTGGCCAGTTCCTGTAGCCTCAGAGGATTCTAAAGGTTACAAAACTCCATGTTTTTTTCCCAGAACTGTGCGAGGAACAGGGAAAACACAAGGCAGAATGACTGGCGCCATGCTTGCCTAGAGGTCCCTGCAGTCAAGACCCCCCAGCACATGGGCATGGTGGGGACACAGAGCTTACCCTCCAGACCCTCTCCAAGCTGGATGAGTAAACAGCTGGGAGGCAGAGGGGCCCAGGTTTGGGACTTCTCACGGAGGGCGTCTTACCTGCTCCGGGTTGGGCACAGCAAAGGGCATGAGGGCATCCATGGGCACCACCCACGGAGAGATGGTGGTTCCAAAACTCTTCCCGAGGAACGGCCCAAGGGGGACGTACTCCCATTTCTGGATGTCTCGAGCTACAGGAGAAGGGACAAGCAGGGCTGACAGAAGCCGACAGGGCCACCGGCCAAGTCTCCCCTCTCCCCTTGATGAAGGAACAGACGCTCGGCTCAGCCTTGCCCTACCCCTGGTGCTCCAACCCCAGTGAGCTGGTTGCCCCAGGACCAAGGACAGAGGTCCTCTGAGGTCACTGTGCCAGGCTGCGGCCAAGAGCGAGATGACCAAAGGGCAGGAAAAAGAAAAGTACTCTTCTAGTACCAAGAGGAAGAGAGACATATTTGTCACAAGAGATAGGAATCAAGGCCAAGAAGAGTCTGCAAACAAATCTTGTTACTTCAATAATTTAGCACCCCAGACCCAAAATCCTGTGCTTTGTCCATTGTTTACAAATTTATTATTTGTTTGTAAAAAGATATAAAAGCTGCCTGCTTTGTTCACTTCCTTAATTTTCTTCTGTGCACTCCTGTATTTACAAATTATATTTGTTTTTCTGATGTTTAAATAAAAGCAGGGAGCTGCTGCTGCTGCTGCTAAGTCGCTTCAGTTGTGTCCAACTCTGTGCAACCCCATAGACGGCAGCCCACCAGGCTCTCCCGTCCCTGGGGTTCTCCGGACAAGAACACTGGAGTGGGTTGCCATTTCCTTCTCCAGTGTATGAAAGTGAAAAGTCAAAGTGAAGTCGTCCAGTCCTGTCCGACTCTTAGCAACCCCATGGAATGCAGCCTACCAGGCTCCTCCATCCATGGGATTTTCCAGGCAAGAGTACTGGAGTGGGGTGCCATTGCCTTCTCCAAAAGTGGGGAGCAGGCAGGATATTTCCCCATGAAGGGTCTGGAATCTCAACCTCATAGTTCCTGGGACACCTGGCACCAGTTTCCTCCTATATAAGGCTGAGGGGTTGAGACGAACTCAGAAATGGAGCTGTTTCATTTGAAAGCTTAGCTCAGCAACCAGCTGAAATCACTCTGCCTCATTCCTCACCCCTGTAAAATGGGAATAGTAATATTATCACTGGGCTTCCCAGCTGGCACTAGTGGTAAAGTGCCTGCCAGTGCAGCAGACATAAGAGATGTAGATTCAACCCCTGGGTTGGGAAGATCCCCTGGAGAAGGGCACGGCAACCCACTCCAGTATTCTTGCCTGGAGAATCCCATGGAGGAGCCTAGTGGGCTACAGTCTACCAGGTCTCAAGAGTCGGACATGACTTAGTGACTAAACAACAACAATATTATCAGTCCCCAATTGGGATCTGGCAGGAGAGTCCACGGGAGGAGTTCAGCCCTGGGGCCTGGCACAAAATTGCTCAAACATATTAGCCATGTCCCTCTGTTCAACTTACAAGAACACTGGCGCTCAGAGAGGTCAAGTGGCTGGCCAAAGGCTCAGAGCTGAGAGGTCTGTTGGATACCCAAGCCTGCGCTCTCAACCACTGACCATCTGCTGCCTCTGACCACACCAGACCCAGAAGACCACCTTGGCTTCTGCAAAAAGTGTCCCAAACACCCAGCCTTCCCCGAGACCCAAGAGTGCATAGGATGCTCAATACCAGGATGCCCAGCTCTCCATAATTACCACTCCAGTCGTTCATAAGGACCATTCCAAAAATGTGCTCGTGGGCCTTGGAAATGGGGATCGGCTCTCCGAGTTTGTTACCAGGGCCTACAAAGAAAGCCTGACATGGGAAAGCTGATGAGAATCTGGCTCTGACCTGCTGCCCTGGAGCACTTGCCTGGAAGGCAAAGGTCAGGCATTTCCAAACCCTGGCTGATACCTTGACTGCTACGTACAAATTCATCATACTTCTACACTGCACCTGAGTTGACAGACAGCCACCCCAGGGCCATGGTGAGCAGCAGCGGGCCAGTGCCCACCCAAGACCCCTGCACGTGGTCCCTGATCACCACGGCAGCCCTCTTCATCTCCTTCAGCCCACACCTCTGCCTTTTCCCACACTGCATTTTCAGATTTCACAGCTATACAAGGCTTGTGAAAAGTGAAAATACCAGGGTTTGTATTCATGTCAGAAAAAATCAGAAGGCTGACTCCATGATGTGGCAAAGAGAGCCCATGGAGGCACACTCCACCCCTTAACCCATCATACAATTCCAAGTGGATGAGAGATCTAAATTTTTGCAGAGTAAGGCTCTAACAAGTACTAGAAAAACAAAACACCCCCCAAATCTTCAAATTCTTCAGGTGGAGAGAGTCTAAGATGACAGAAAAGGAAATGCCATAAAGGAAGTGATTGACGTGTTTGACTTTATAAAACTGTAAAATTTCTGCATAAAGAAAGACAACAAATAAAGGCAAAATGATACCGCACTGGGAGAACATATTTACAATGTATTACAGTGAAGGGTTAATTTCTATTAAATACAAAAGTGTGTTAGTCGCTCAGTCGTTTCCGACTCTCTGTGACCCCATAGTCTATAGCCCACCAGGCTCCCTTGTCCACGGGGTTCTACAGGCAAGAATAGTGGAATGGATAGCCATTCCCTTCTCCAAGGGATCTTCCTGACCCAGGGATAGAACCCACATCTCTTATACCTCCTGCACTGGCAGGCGGGTTCTTGTCCATCTGAGCCCCTGGGGAAGCACTTAAATATAAAACAGACTTTCAAATTAATAAGAGAGCACTGTGCAGAAAACTGGCAGAGAGTAGCCAAGAATATCTGTGAAAGGAAAGCATTGCTAACACAACATCCAGGAAACAAGAGAGTGTCTAGACATCACTGGGGGAACATGTTGGGAAAATAACTACCAGAAGTGCACAGAATCAACTATGACATTTGCAAGACCCAAGTCCCAGTTATATTCGTTCTGTGATGGTGTTTAAACACTGCACATTTTTCATCGAGATTATAAAAAGAAAGATGCCGTCTTATAGAGAATCTCACCAGCATTGTCAAGATGATCTGTGCTCGCTACCCACCAATACACCGTTTCTTCACACTCTGACTTTCCATTTACCTTCTGCCCACCCCTTCCGCCCCCCAACAGGAACCAACATAGGGAAAGCATCAGCCTGCAAAGTCCCATTTAAACTGGGGCTCTGCGCCCTGCTCTGGGGCAGCTGGCTTGGGGAGACCGTCTCTTAGGGGCCACGTAGCAGCCTCACAAAGGCAGTGAGAGGCAGAGGGCTGGCTCGGCACACCCTCCTGGGACTAGTGACTATCTGTCTCCTCTGGATGGAATCCAAAGATATCACCAGGCAGGACCAGAAATACAGGGAGATCCAGCCTGGGTTGATTGGAGAATCAACCTAGAGGGCCATGCTCACAGTCCAACCAGGGGACCCCAAAGCGTACACCAGGGGACCTGCACCAGCAGACACTCGGAGGACCACCTAAACCTGAGACTCAAATTTTCTGCCACCCTGTGTGTCCTCAGATGACCCCTCAAAACCTCTCGACTACTGATTTGGAGGTTACAAATGAACTGTTAGTGAACTTACACATACAGAATCAGTGAGTAATGAGGCTGGACAGTACTTCCGATGGCCAGGTGGGGACCCAGAACTGCCATTAACATGGTTGAGATGAGGGAACAGCCCGTTGTCCAGGGCAGCCACTGGGAGAGCCCTCCTGCCCTAGCGTGTATATAGACCCCATGCCAGTAAAACACCGAGACAAGGCTTACCATCTCCAACTCGAAGTCCAGGAGTTTGCAGGCACCATAAATGGGAGGCTTAGCTGGATAACAGCAGAAAGAAAGGTTAGTGGATGCCAGGCATGGACTTGGGCATGTGGGGACAAAGAGCGGAGCCCGGCAAGGCCTGGGCACTGGGGGCACTTACAGTCGTCGGGTCGCATCTGCCCCAGGGGCCTGTGGATCGGGGTGCCAGACACCACCACGGAGGAAGCGCGCCCGTGGTAGCCCACTGGCAGGTGGAGCCTGAGGAAGGAAGGTAAGAGGAAGCCTTGATGCTGTTACATGTACAAATGAAATTTCAAAATGCTTTAAGATGAAACGAAAGGGAGTCAACATATATATACATGAGCTTCCCTGGTGGCTCAGATGGTAAAGAATGTGGGAGATCTGGGAAGATCCCCTGGAGAAGGGAATGGCTACCTACTTCAGTATTCTTGCCTGGAGAATCTCTTGGACAAAGCAGCTTGGTGGGCTACGGTCCACAGGGTCACAGTGAGTCTGACACAACGGAAGCAACTTAGCATGCATGCAAATATATAAAATAGATAAGTAATAAGGACCTGGGACTTCCTGGCATAGTGGTAAAGAATCCATCTGCCAATGCAGGAGATGCAAGAGATGTAGTTTCCATCCCTGGGTTGGGAAGATCCCCTGGAGTAGAAAATGGCAACCCATTCCAGTATTCTTGCTTGAGAAATCCCATGGGCAGAGGAGCTTGGTGGGCTACAGTCCATGGGGTGGCAAAGAGTTGGACACAACTGAGTGACTAAATTTCAAAATGCTTTCAAAATAAAAATGAAAGTGAGTCAACACATACGTGGTTCAAATATCGAAAAGATCTCCCAAGCTTCCAGAAACAAATAAATGGATGAGCAAGAATGTGGTCTCGATAAGACAATGGAATATTTTCTGTTGGTGTTCAGTCAGTCAGGCTTCCCTGTCCTCCGCCATCTCCAGGATTTTGCTCAAACGCATGTCCATTGAGTCAATGATGCCATCCAACCATCTCATCCTCTGTCATCCCCTTCTCCTCCTGCCTTCAATCTTTCCCAGCATCAGGGTCTTTTCCAATGAGTCAGCTCTTCGCTTCAGGTGGCCATTGCTCAACATTAAAAAGAAAGGATTTCCTTGGTGGTCCAGTGGTTAAGAAACTGCCTGCCAATGCAGGAGACACAGGTTCAATCCCTCCTCCAGGAAGATACCACATGCCAGATACCAGATACCATGGGGCAACTAAGCCCATGCACCCTAAGAGCCTGTGCTCCACAACAAGAAGCCACTGCAATGAGAAGCCTGTATGTATGTAGGTATATGTACGTATGTATGTGTGTACATGTATGAGGGTGCATGTATGTGTGTGAGGCCAAATAATAGCCCCTCCAAAGATATCCATGTCCAGCACAGGGAATTCTGCTCAGTGTTATGTGACAAATGTGTATGTATGGCTGAGTCCCTTTTCTGTCCACCTGAAACTATCACACCATTGTGAGTCGACTATACTCCAACATAAAAAGTTAAAAAAAAAAAAAAAAGATATCCAGGTCTTAACCTCTGGAAGCTGTGAATATCACCTTCTATAGTAAAAGAGACTTGCAGATGTGACTTAAGTCAATGATCATGAGATTATGGAGATTACTCTGAATTATCAGGTGGTCCCTACATGTAACCGTGTGTGTGTCACTGCTCAGTCATGTCCAACTCTTTGCAACCCTTTGGACTATAGCCCATCAGGCTCCTCTGTCCATGGGATCTCCCAGGCAAGAATACTGGAGTGGAGTCTCTTATGTCTCCTGCATTAGCAGGTGGGTTCTTTACCACTGAGCCACCTGGAAGGATCCTTATAAAGGGAAGAAGGTCAAAGGAGGAATGACAACTGTTGCAGATGGAACCTAGAGGCTGCAGTCATCTGAGGAAGGGGTCCCAAGCTAAGCAGTGCAAGCAGCCTCTGGAAGCCAGAATAGACAAGGAAATGGATTCTTCCCCTAGAGCCTCCCAGAGGAACCAGCATTAGAATTCACCAATAGAACTGTAATTCACAGCTTACAAATCAAAGGAGCTGGAAGGATGTTGGTGACTCAGTATCTAATTCCAACCCATGTTCTCTAGATCAAGCCTCAGGGACTGCCCCATGATTCCACAGCAGGTCCGGGGCTGAGCTGAGAGGAGAACCAGAAGCTGGGGTCACTGTTTCCAAGTGTGGTGATGTCATGACCCTTGTGGGCTTTCCTCCCTGGTTCCTTTAACCTCAGAGGACCTGGCGTCATCCAGAACCACAGGCTGCTTGACACAGAAAGACAGACTTGGAGCTCAGCCACACCAGGGTACGAGACATACCAGTTTGGCATCAGTGCATTCTCCTTGCCCCTGAACATGACCCCGACATTGGTGGCGTGATGCCGAGAGGAATAGAAGTCCGTGTAGTCACCTGCAGGGGACGGAGATGCTGTCAGCGACTTGGATGCTGAAGGATGGGCAAGGGCCCCTTCCAAGGGTCAGGGTCAGGGCAGTTGAGCCTGGAAGGCTAGCCAGCAGGGGCTGAAGGCACATCCCAGCAACACTGGCACATCCAAAAGCTATTCACACCACTGAAAATTTGTTTTGAGAAGTCCCAATTGAAAAATCAGAAACAAATTAGGGGATTTCCCTGGAGGTCCAGTGGTTAAGACTTCAAGCTTCCCACTTCAGGGGCATGGGTTCGATCCCTGGTCCGGGAACTAAGATCCTATAAGCCACACTTCGTGATCTAATAACAATAAATAAATAAAGGGTATCAAAACTAGTTTAAAGTTAATAATAAAAAATAAGTTCTTAAATTTGTAAAGATAATAATAAAAATAAAATAGATTTCCTGAAACAAACAATGAAATTTGCAAATGAATAGCTGCTATCCCTCCCACCCACCAGCTCCCATTACCAGGCCTTTGTTCAAGCTGTGACTACCCCTGGGTGGACTGGTGTCTTCCTTGGGTATGTGTGTCCAGATCCTGGCAGCTCAGTTTAGGCCCCGCCCCCTAGACCATGAAGCCACACCCACTCTCCCTAGCTGGATCACCCCTCCTCCAAGTCCACTCAGCATCCAAGCCAGTCCTTCTCGCCACCGGAGGGCTCCATGTCCCACTTGTGCCCCAGTCATGTGTGTGCAGGTCTTATCCCTCTGCAAGACTGAAGTCATTTCAGAGCAGCCCAGCACAGGCTGCATTTTGTTTGACTCTCTCTCAGTGCCAAGAACAAGAGGCTTCCTTGGTGGCTCAGACAGTAAAGAATCTGCCCGCAATGCACTAGACCCGGGTTCAATCCCTGGATCAAGAAGATCCCCTAGAGAAGGGAATGGCAACCCACTCCAGTATTCTTGCCTGGAGAATCCAATGGACAGAGGAGCCTGCTGGGCTATGGTCTACTGGGGTTGCAAAGAGTTGGACATGACTGAGCAACTAACACACACATAGCGCCAAGAACAAGGTCTCAGTGGGGCCTGGTGATGAAGACTGGAACAGACTAGGTGGACTGCATGCTATAGGCACAGAATCCCAGAAGACAGGGAACTGCTCAAATATGCAGAAACAGTAAGTTGGGGCAGTTTGCCTCTTTATCCTCCACAACCTCTCTTCAAAAAAAAAATTATTTCTACTAGGTAAATAAAAAGTTGGATAGGGCCAGTACCAACAGTCTAGGCTAGAAAAGGCGGTGGTGGTGGAGGCGGTGGTGACGGATGCATGCTTAGTGCCTGCTTAGTCACTCAGGCGTGTCCCACTCCTTTAGGACCCCAGGGATTGTAGCCCGCCAGGCTCCTCTGTCCATGGGATTTTCCAGGAAAGAATACTGCAGTAGGTTGCCATTTCCTCCTCCAGGGGATCTTCTTGACCCAGGGATCGAACCCAGGTCTCCTGAGTCTCCTGCATTGCAGGCGGATCCTTTACCGCTGAGCCACCCGATGAAGAATGAGAAAAGAGAAACGTCTACGAGGGTCCGTTAGAGCGGGGGCACCCTGAGCTTTCATGGCTGCTTTCCATCTTCAGTCCCAAAGCATGGACAGAACAGCTGAGATATTTGTTAGAAGCATAGATCCATAACAAGAAGGCACCAGATCCATAACAAGAAGGGATCCTGGAAGTCAAGCAGTGAGCCAAAATCCAGTGGCCCCCCACAGAGATGGGATGGCAGGGGCTTGAGTCCCTGTTGGCCATTCCCATCTTTACCCAGCTTCGCCCAAGCAGCTAATAGCAGGAGACTGTGCCTGGGCTAAGGGGTGGGTCCGGGAGCCGAGGTCATGCCCCCAGAGACTTCAGCACTAGGGAGAAGCAGGGCAGTCTCCCCACAACCATGAAACAAAACCAGAGCTCCCCATCAGAAGTAGACCACGCCCCTTTCCTTGGGGTTGGTTACAGGAAGAGCTGCATTCACCAGCACTTGACGGAGGAAAGTTTCCTACACAAATAAAGATGAGCACAAGGGACTTCCCTGGTGGTCCAGTGGTTAAGAATTTGCCTTCCAATGCAGAGGATGTGGGTTCAATCCCTGGTCAAAGAACTAAGATCTCCCATGCTACAGGGCAACTAAGCCTGCCTGTTGCAAAGAAGACCCAGTGCAACCCAAAAAAAGATGAGTACAAAAAAACCCAGACTCACCAAACATCCAGAAGAATCCTCACCATGAGAGAGGTACTAATTCAACTCACAAAAGAAATGAGAGAGGAAGCAGGATTAATAGACACCAGGAGGCTGAAAAAGAAGCATCTTTTAGGGGGCCTCCCTGGTGGTCCAGTGGTTAAGACTCTGTGCTTCCACTGCAGGGGGCGCAGATTTAATCCCTGGCCAGGGAACTAAGATCCCATATGCCTTATGACGGGGCAGGAAAAAAAAAGAAGAATCCTTTAATATATCTAATAAAAAAGGATGTCGCATCCACAAATCAAGAAGGGGTCTTTGGGGGACTTCCCTGGCAGTCCAGTGGTTTAGACTCCATGCTTCCAATGCAGGGGGTGCACTGGATGCAGGTTCCAACCCTGGTCAGGGAACTAAGATCCTACATGTGTGGCCAAAAAAATAATTTTAAAAAAATATTTTTTTAAGAAGAGGTCTTTGGAGGAAAAAAATAATCTGGGCTCTTAAAAATGAAAAGTGGCTGCACTGTGCCCACCTCAGAGTCAGGGAGGGCGTCCTGAGCTCCTGCCGGTCCTCCTCCCTCGCTGGGTAAGCCTGGCCAGGTTCCCACCATTTGTTGCTGGACACGTGGAACCCTCTTGCATGATGGAAAGCATGTAAGACACAGAAAATCACTTACAGGAAAACAAAACTCCACATTATAGCTCTTCTCTTAGTAACAGAAACACGGAAACAAGTGCCTTTTATTTCATAAAATCATAGGTCTCAGGGCCAGAAGGAACCTGCTTTAAAACAATGCCTTCAGGTAGATCATTCTATTGTCATTTCATAGATGAGCAAGGCCCACACAGTAGACAACATGCCCAAACCTCCCTGTGAATTCTGACTCTGCTGTTTCTTGGCTATGCGTGGCCTTAAGAAAGTCCCTTTGAGGCTTTAGAACTCAGTTTCTCCACTGGGAGTAATAATGCCAATCACGGGCATATCGATACAGTAAAGGAAATAATACATCTATATAATATATGTTATCATAGTGCTTGGCCCAATGTTGCTTTTGCTGTGCTCAGTCACATCCAACTCTTTGCAACCCCATGGACTACAGCACACCAGGCTCCTCTTCCCATGAGATTCTCCAGGCAAGAATACTGGAGTGGGTTGCCATTTCCTTCTCCAGAGGATCTTCCCAACCCAGGCAAAGTCTTTAACACTGAGCCATCAGGGAAGCCCATCCTTGGCACATAGCAGGCCCCAAATAAAATCCCTCCCCTTACCCCACTGGGAGTCACTGCTGCCATTATTCCACTTGCAACTTCTCCTTTGAGAGAAGCCAGGCAGACTCAAAGACTGAATCTTTTTTTAAATCATAATCTTTTCAAAAAATTACAAAAACCTGTCTGACACACTATAAAGTGTAGTAGAAGTGTATGTCACTCCAGCATTTACTTTAGAACAACACGGTGCTGAATTTTGCAATAAGACCTGCCCAGGTAGGAGCCCAGGGTAGAACCAGCACACTATTTCAGAGCATTCCTGCCAAAGAAAATTAACAGCTTCTACTTCCTTGTTTGTTTTCAGTTCAGTTCAGTTCAGTCACTCAGTTGTGTCCGACTCTTTGCGACCCCATGAATCGCAGCACACCAGGCCTCCCTGTCCATCACCATCTCCCGGAGTTCACTCAGACTCATGTCTATCGAGTCAGTGATGCCATCCAGCCATCTCATCCTCTGTCGTCCCCTTCTCCTCCTGCCCCCAATCCCTCCCAGCATCAGAGTCTTTTCCAATGAGTCAACTCTTCACATGAGGTGGCCAAAGTACTGGAGTTTCAGCTTTAGCATCATTCCTTCCAAAGAACACCCAGGGCTGATCTCCTTTAGAATGGACTGGTTGGATCTCCTTGCAGTCCAAGGGACTCTCAAGAGTCTTCTCCAACATCACAGTTCAAAAGCATCAATTCTTCAGCACTCAGCTTTGTTCACAGTCCAACTCTCACATCCATACATGACCACTGGAAAAACCATAGCCTTGACTAGATGGACCTTTGTTGGCAAAGTAATGTCTCTGCTTTTTAATATGCTATCTAGGTTGGTCATAACTTTCCTTCCAAGGAGTAAATGTCTTTTAATTTCATGGCTTCAGTCACCATCTGCAGTGATTTTGGAGCACAGAAAAATAAAGTCTGACACTGTTTCCACTGTTTCCCCATCTATTTCCCATGAAGTGATGGGACCAGATGCCATGATCTTCATTTTCTGAATGTTGAGCTTTAAGCCAACTTTTTCACTCTCCTCTTTCACTTTCATCAAGAGGCTTTTTAGTTCCTCCTCACTTTCTGCCATAAGGGTGATGTCATCTGCATATCTGAGGTTACTGATATTTCTCCCAGCAATCTTGAGTCCAGCTTGTGCTTCCTTCAGCCCAGCGTTTCTTATGATGTATTCTGCATATACGTTAAATAAGCAGGGTGACAATATACAGCCTTGATGTACTCCTTTTCCTATTTGGAACCAGTCTGTTGTTCCATGTCCAGTTCTAACTGTTGCTTCCTGACCTGCATACAGGTTTCTCAAGAGGCAGGTCAGGTGGTCTGGTATTCCCATCTCCTTCAGAATTTTCCACAGTTTATTGTGATCCACACAGTCAAAGGCTTTGGCATAGTTAATAAAGCAGAAATAGATGTTTTTCTGGAACTCTCTCTCTTTTCCAATGATCCAGCAGATGTTGGCAATTTGATCTCTGGTTCCTCTGCCTTTTCTAAAACCAGCTTGAACATCTGGAAGTTTATGGTTCACGTATTGCTGAAGCCTGGCTTGGAGAATTATCTATACACAAAGTCCATTTCATGATCACTTAAAAAGGATTGGAAAAGATGGTGTCCAGGCCAGGCTATAAGACAGTGAGAGAGGAAGAATCCCAGCCACTCACCCACTCACTCCACACCCTAGCCAGTGGTGCTTGTAGCCCGGTTTAGTGGGCAGGACCTCCTGTTCCAAATAGCTGAAAATAATAGGGGGGACAATGTCATGTACTGGATACCCAGTGATACACTTAAAAATCATGAAGATGGTAAATGTTGTGTAATGTATATTTTACCACAATTTTTAAAACATTTTTTTAAAGACCTCTTAGACCACAAAGCTGAGTGGTTTGTTTTATGTGTGTGTGCGCCACATGGCATGTGAGATTCTAGTTCCCTGACCAGGGATCGAACCCATGCCCCCTGCATTGGAAGCATCGAATCTTAAGCACTGAACGACCTGGGAAGTCTCTGATTTTCATTTAATAAAAGAATACACCTTACGAAAAAATAATATGAGGGAAAGAATAATGAGGAGGAATACCAGCTGAGATAGACACAGTAGACCTGCATATGGGGTAATGTTATTTATATGAAGTTACTAGAGGTAAAACTGGGGACAGGCCATGGTTGCCTGGAGTGACAGCAGGGACCGACTACAAACAGACACTTTGTGCTGACTGAGTGTTTTCCAGTGTGATGGTGGGAATGACTGCACAGCGGTATATATTGTCTAAAACTCATTAAACTGCACACTGACAACGGGAGAATTGTGGGCTGTGTAAATCATACCTCAGGAAAGCTGCTGCAAAGGCGGAGCATTTAGAAAGAAGTCAAGAAAGGGAAGAACCAGGAGAAAGGACATGAAGGGGATATGGGAGGAGAAGCGGGGAGCCCAGGGGTGACGATTAGAAGGGAGACGATTCCATTCTCACTACACTCAGGTTTGAGCTATGAGCTTCTGAGCACAGCATCTCAACTGCCTTTCATCCTCAAACCCTTAGATGAGGGGCAGCAAATATACTGAACCTGTGTGTGCCTGTCTTCTGGAAGGAGATTATCCTCAAGGCAGACCCCAAGGCGCCACAGAAACGGGGGCAGAGGCAGAAGGCACATCTTCCCAGAAGGACTGGCAGGACCACCTGGCCTCTCAGCGCCCAGGAGCCCAGGCTGACATAGCAGGCAGGCTCCCACCCCCTTGGGCTGGTGGACAAGGAGGAAGGGCTCAGCCTTCTGCCTGATTGTAACTCTCTGCTTTGGGCCAAGAGGGTTTGGACAACTGTAATTGTGTGTGTGTGTGTGTGTGTGTGTGTGTGTGTGTGTGTGTATGTAGAAAGTCTCCAGAATGGCTCAGTGGGTAAAGAATCTGCCTGCAGTATAGGAGATGTGGGTTTGATCCCTGGGTCAGGAAGATCCCTGGAAGAGGAATTGGCAACCCACTCCAGCATTCTGGCCTGGATAATTCCACAGACAGAGGAGCCTGGTGGGCTACAGCCCAAGGGGTCTCAGGGTCAGATATGACAGTATCAGCAGCAGCAGCAGCATCATATATATAAAATTTATTAGGCTGTGCCTGGTCTTACAGCTTGTGGGACCTAGCTCCCTGCTCAGGGATGGAACCTGGGCCCCCTGCATTGGGAGCATGGAGTCCTAGCCACTGGACTCCCAGGAAAGTCCCTGGATAGCTGCAAATTTCAGACTGAAACTCCAATTAGACATCTGACCCACGGCTCAACCTGGGGCCCTCCAGGACCCTCCGGCCTCTCTCCTCAAAGCTGCTGACTCATGGACTGAGCTCTGAGCACCCCCACCACGGCCCTTTGGGAAAGGAGAGTGAGTTTCTGCACACACACGGAGCCAGGGAGCCAGCTACAAATCTAAGCAGTGAGCAACTACCCTCGGCGAAAGTGCTGGATTTTAGAGAAGCCTGGGTCAACGCTGGGCCTGGGTCCCTGATGGGGAGGCCTTGACAGCCCCAGAGCCCCTCCTCCGTGACTTTCCCCACAGGAAGCAGGCACAGGGCCCTGGGCAGGCTGCTCCACGTACATCCTGTTAAAGAGACTAGACTCACCTATGGCAGCTGGAAGATACATCGTAGCAGAAGCCTGGGATGTGAAGGCACTAAAACACAAAAGAAGGGGCTTCAAGGTGAAGCATGCAGCAAAGCAGGGTCCCTGCTCTGGCCATCTGCAGACTCAGCCTGGATCATTCCCCAAACCCTGCTCATACTCTGCAGCGAGCACTTCCAGGCGGGCCTGGCGCCTCACCAGGATGGACATCCACCGCTAAAGGCAAGGGGCCTCCCTCCTGCTTCTGTGTTCCATTCTAGGAAACGAACCAAACTACCCCTAGTTTAGAGACCAGACAAGCACACGAATGATGCCGATGAGGAATAGTTGAGTGAAAAGGGAGGGGGCCAGGGGCGGGGGGCCAGACATGGCCTGGACACCCCAGTCCAGCCAGAGAGGTAATTCCCGTTGGCCCAGAGCCCTCCCACCAAAATTTACCCCAGGTGGGAGCCAGATGAGGCCAAAGCAGCCGGGCCATGACTCAGAATTCCCTAATGACCACACTGTCCCCCTCTGCCCAGGCAGATCTCCTCGTCCCTGCCCACCAAGGACCACAGACTCCTCACCGCTGCCGAAGCTCCACGTCATCTCTTAGCCTGGCTTGGCTGGCAGACAGCAGGTTCTGCAAGAATGCTCTCGCCTCCTTCCAGGCAGCCTGACCCAGGCCCATGAAGCTGTTGAGAGTTGGCTAGGACCAAGACGGGGAAGAAGAAAAGGAGGTCACTGATGGAAAAGCCTCTTGCACTACCCCTCCTGTTGACAGGAGCCAGCCTAGCAGCTCTCTGGGGCCCCTGTCACTTATTTCCAGTTCATTCAAACCCTCAGGACTTTAGTTCTTAGTTTCATCATTTGTTCATCAAGTGGAGGAGATGTGTCATTGTTCCTGTTGGGGTTTCATCCCCACATGGCCTTATAGGCAATTGGCCAATTCCAAGAGCTGCCTTCTGGGATGGCTGCCCCGTTAAGCTTGGCCCAGCCTGCAATGAAAATGGCTCATTCCTCCAGCGGAGGCCTTCAGTCTGCAGGGGTCTTGCACCAACCCCCTTCACATAAGCTAAGAAGAGGTTTCCAAGCCACTGAGGTGCAGCCTAAAAAGCACTTGTGGATTTTCAAGGCCAGAGTTCCAGTCCTGGCTCCAATCCTTGCAGCCATGTGACTTGGGAAAATTGTCTTGTTTCAAATTAGACCCTCATCAAATCTAATGAGGATGCCATTCCTCTGCCAGAGGGTCGTTGTGAGCACTGAATGAGAGGTATGTGTAAAACTCCTGACGCATAGGGAGGTACTCAATAAACATCACCTTCCTTCCGTGGAAGGAGAGGATGCGCATCAAAGCACTTAGACAGGGACTTCCCTGGTGTTCCAGTGGCTAAGATTCTGCACTTCCAGTACAGGGGGCCTGAGTTTGATCCCTGGTCAGGGAAATAGATCCCACATGCTGCAAAGACGCTACACACAGCAACAAAGACACCCCATGCTTCAACTAAGACCTGTGCAAATAAGTAAATAAATATTTTTTTTAAAAAAAAGCATTTGACCATTCACAGGGAAGTACATTCACATCCATTGACCATGTACATGTCCTTCAGGCTGACTTCTACAGTGGTGGCAACACAGAGGGCACTTGGGGCCAGCTGTCCATTCCTCCTAGGCTGTATTTAAACCTAGAGAGTGGAGCTCCTGGCTCCCTCCCTCAGAGGGCCCGGCACCAGCCTGGAACAAGCAGAGACTCAAGCATCTTAAAATGAGGATTGGAGAGCTTCATGTCAGGGACAACTGGGGCGGGCCCAGGCCTGTGGAGAGACTGACAGTCATCTCACCTCGGAACTCACCCTACAGGGTCTCAAGGCTGCCTCCTGACAACCTGTCCATCTCATAACAACCTCAAACTTATCCAAGGAGTCTACCTGCAACGCAGGACACCCAGGTTTGATCCCTGGGCCAGGAAGATCCCCTGGAGGAGGGCATGGCAACCCACTCCAGTATTCCTGCCTGGAGAATCCCATGGACAAAGAAGTCTGGCCAGCTATAGTCCATGGGATTGAAAAGAGCTGGACACAACTGAATTACTGACTATCCAAGGAAAATCCCTGAGATCTCAAGGCACCACCACTGTCAGAAATTCAAGGCAGGGACTTCTCTGGTGGTCCAAGACTGCACACTCCCAATACAGGGGGCCTGGATTCAATCTCTGGTCAGGGAACTAGATCCCCATTATGCAACAAAGATCCTGCCTGCCATATCTAAGACCTGGCACAGCTAAATAGATTTTTAAAAAGGAAAGAAATGGAAGGTAAAGGCCATTTTCTTAGTGGCATTTGCAACAAATGGCCACTGAGATCCAGGGCAAGCCACATCCCAGTGTTCTACCTTATTGAAGACATCCTGGTGTGGGGAGAGAATCGGCCCAGTGAAGAGGTGCTTGATGACACTGAGGTCCAGGATCTGGTCCCCAATGGCCACGCCGATCCTCGGTCTTGGCTGGAAGGAAGATGGCATGGTCAGCACTGGGAGCAGTTGGCCAGGCTGGTCTCACTTACCCAGCAAGTCTGTCTATCTAAGAGCTCAAGGGCCCTGCTTTATAGATGGGCCTCTGTGGAGAGGAAGGGCTTCCCAGGTGGCTCAGTGGATAAAGAACCTGCTTGCAATGTAGCAGATGCAGGAGATTCAGGTTCTACTGCTGGGTCAGGAAGATCCCCTGGAGGAGGGCATGGCAACCCACTCCAGTATTCTTGCCTGGAGAATCCCATGGACAGAGAAGCCTGGGGGGCTCAATCCAAGGGGTTGCAAAGAGTCCAACACAACTGAAACGACTATGCATGCATGCACACTGTGGAGAGGGGCTGAGAAATTGGGTCCTTGGCACCATACCCCAGCTGCTTTTGCCTCTCAGAGGGCTGAAATTGACCTTGTCATCTCTGTCTGGGCAGAGCCTGGCACCATCTCTGCCTCGAGGACACAAAGAGGAAAGAATCTGTTTCCTGCATAATCCAAGACCCTTATCCAGGCAAAGTCCCCAACAAAGTTTCTCAGGTGTCACTTAAATGCCTCTGGTGACAGACAGCTCACCACCTCACCAGGCAACTGGATTATTTCTTAGGTTAAACCTAGGCCTTCTCTTAGGGCAACTCCTCTGCACAGCAGAGCAGAGAGTGTCCCAGGCACAGAGGAAGGTCAGGGGCTTGGGCTAATGTACTCTGTTATGGCTCAATCAGAGCAGAGTTCAGGTCACGAGGGAGCAGGAAGCCAGACTGTTCAGAACATTCTAGGGAAGTTCCTTTCTGCATCAGATTCAGGCTTCAAGCCTGAGTATGAAGATGTCTCAAGTATTTGGCAAAGCCTGGCCTTTGTCCCCACAGCGCTGAACTTGGTTTATCAACGAGGAATCCAAGAGGGACTTCCCTGGTGGCCCAGTCGTCAAGAATCTGCCTTACAATGCAGGGGACATAGGTTTGATCCCTAGACAGAGAACTAGGATCCCTCATGCCAAGGAGCATCTAAACTCACATGCCACAAATACTGAGCCCACATGCCAGTGTGCAGCAACTAAGTACCTCGTATGACACAATGAAGATCCCACGAGCCACAACTAAGATCCGGCACAGCCAAATAAATAAATAGAAAGTGTTTGACTCTTGGTAAAGCTTTAAAAAAAAACAAACAAACAAAGAAGGAACCTGAGAGCATGTCTACAGACTCAACCAGCTGGGCTCGTCCTGAGTTGAGCTTCCAGTTCTCCTGAACTACCAGCTTTGCCACCTCAGGTCCAGTGAGTTTATGAGGTAGGGCTAACGGCTGGCTTTATCTCCACTGGCGGCTCACTTTCAAGGACTAAGAAAAGATGGTTACCTCTCCATGCACGTCAGCTCCTGGGACAGGTGTAGACCAGAGCCACATCCTTACCTGGCCCTGAGGCTCCAGGCCAACCGGGAAGAGGCTGCCTGGAGAACCGAGCGCCTCATTTCCAGCTCCACTGCTAGCTCCCTGGGCCTCAGGCTCTCTGGACAATGAGCTGGGCCATCTGGACCCTGGGGGATGCCCTCTAAGGGGATCTGCAGATAGATCCTTGAGCCATTTCTCTGACCCTGGCACTCACACTCTGCTGGAGGAAGAAGGGAGCTGAGGCCACTAGCAGCAGCCAAGACCTAACCATAAGGGTGGCTGCCTGCTTCCTCGGCTCCAAGTAAAGGTGAGACGTGGCGGCCCATGTGTCCCAACACTGACCCGTGGACTCAAGATAGCGAGTCCCTCCATTAATTGTTGGAACTTCTCTTTTTTTTATGGCAGTATACTTGCTCTACAATTTTGTTTAGCTTCTGCTATACAGCAAAGTGAATCGGCCGTTTGTACATATATCTCCATCCCACCCCTCTAAGTTATCACAGAGCACCAAGCTGAGCTTCCTAAGCTATAAAACAGCTTTCCACTAGTAGTGTACATATGTCAAGAATACTGGAGTGGGTTGCCATTTCCTCCTCCAGAGGATCTTCCCAACCCAGGGATCAAACCCACGCCTCTTACATCTCCTGCATTGGCAGGCGGGTTCTTTACCACTAGCACCACCTGGGAACCCTTGTTCACTACTGTTCCACCCAAATGATGCATGGTTGGCCTCTGGCATAGAGGAGAAGGAGGACTCTGCCTTGGCGACCTGACCAGTCTGAAGAGGTGGTCACCACCTCTGGAATGTCCAGCACCTGCAGCCAGAGTGTCAACACAGCCAGTTCCACTTGAAGGGCCTCAGCCTTCTGGAATGCCAAGGGAGCCAACTCACAACCCTCAGCTTTCTTTTCAGAAGCAGTGAACCCCTGTACAGTGGCTGTCCTTGCACAGTCTAATATGAAAACAGCTGGGGTATGGAGTCTGCAAGCCACTGGCCACACTCTAAGGAGCATTCATTCTAGAGTTCTCTGGGATAGCAAGTCAGAGCACACACCCTGCCTCTTGCAAAGGCTTCTACCTAAGCGATTTGGCCTCCAGATTTGCACCCTGAGAAGTGCGGACCCTTGGCTGAGAGCAGAATGTCAGAGGAGTGCAGAGGGAAGGCTGGCCAGCAGAGTGTGCTTGGCCAACATAGGTTAAGGTTTAACATGCCTCAGGCCCTTCAGGGGACTGTTAACCTTTGGCATCCTTGCGACATCTAGTCAGGCTTGGCAGTTGTGAAACCACATGCTGACTCTTCTAGATCCAAGCATTTGCTGCACATGGGGACAAGGATCAGTCATGCGGGTGGGAAACTACTTTCCAGAAGGTGCTAACTGCCACAGGCTCTGTTTAGCAAACAGTTCCTGAACACTGTTGGGTGCAAGCAGGTTTGGAGTTCGAGGCTTCTCAGAGCTAATCAGGAGCTTACCATGAAAGCTGGGAGCAGAAAGCTAAGCCAAAAATGCCATGAATAAATCCAAGGGAATCTGCTTTCCCCACCCACGGAAATTCTTATATATTTGATGATAAACCCCACAGTTTTCAAGATTTCTTTCTGCCCATCAGACTACACTAAGTGAAATTTCATTTCCCTACCCACAAAGGGCTTCTTTTGATCAGCAGGGAATGCCAGGGAGCCCAAGAAGCTGAAAGAAGGCCAGTTGGAGAAAAAGAAATTAACCTCTTGGATCCCAGGGCTCTGATGTGAATGAATTCATCCCTCTGAGTTACTAAATATACCGGGTCAATGAATATTTCTAGGGTTAGGGGCTAACATGGAGGATGAACAACCGACCGACCATAATGTGGTGTCTCCAGGGAAGAAAACAGAGCGAAATGACTTCGGAGTAGGCAGTATGACTGCGCTTCAACTTCTCTGTAATAATAATATTTAATATAACTTGCTCTGCTTGCCTGAGAGGGAGAGCCATGCTTCATTTTGCATTTAATTTTCTTGCAAATGTGCAGAAACAGGCTGACGATTTCAACAACTCACATCTGGAAAGCTACCAGGAGGGATCTGAACCAACAGCAGGAGGAATCCGAACCAACATTCACCCTCGGCGATCAGCCCCAGCCTCCAGCCCCCTCCCATCGCACTCCCAGGAGAAGGAGAGGCACTGCTCATGGCGCCCCAGCGATCCCGGGGGTCTTCGCGAGGGGCGACGAGCCGGGAAACGACGGGCCCCACATCCAGCTCGGTCGGGTGCCGGCAAGAGGGGACAAGGCTGGACTGAGGCCAGGGGCGGGGCAGGAGGGTGGGGGTCCGGAGCGGAGGGGACGCCCTCCCTCCCCGCGCCCAGAAGCGAGCGCTGCAGCTCACGTTGCCTCGGGTGGAGAAGACGCCGTAGGGCAGGTTGTGGATGGGGAAGTCAGAATCCTCGGCCACCGGGACGAAGGACATGCTGGCGAGCACGGAACAGGGAGACGGTGCGCGCGGCCTGCGGGACAGGACTTGCCGAGACGGGCAGGCAGGGCCACGCCCCCTGCGGACTCCGCCCCCTCAGACCCCCCGCCTCCCGCCAGAGCTGACCCGGTGACACAGCAGGGCCCGGCCCGCCCCTTTCGAGGGCCCCGCCCCTCCAAGAGCCCCTCCCACAAGAGACGCCCTTCGCGAAGCCCCGCCCACCAAGGGACCGCTTCTCGACCCCCCCCCCCACAAAAGACGGCCCTCACGGAGCCCCGCCCACTAAGGGACCGCGCCTTCCCGGGTCCCGCCCACCAAGAGAACGCCCCTCCCGGGGCCCCACCCACAGCAAGACCGCCCCTTCTCAAGCCCCGCCTCTCCTGGGGCCCCGCCCCTCCACGAGACCTGTTCCTCAGCAAATTCCAGCCCCGCAATATCCATCCTGTCCCTCCCACTACAGCTTGCCTCTGCGCAGCCCAGCCTTCTCTTTGAGGGCCCTCCGACAGCTGCCGGGGGCAGGGCCCTTGTTCCTACCGAGAGCAACACTCATCTTGGCATTTAAGGCTCTGCCCCGGGTGACTTCAGCCTCATCCCGCACCGCCCCCCCCC